>NW_026525517.1:157500-162500 GCF_943737925.1 Anopheles nili | reverse complement strand
CGGTACTTGGGACGCAAAAGCGTCGGACGCATGGTTTCGAGGCAAAGTGCGAAAAACGGGCCAAAATGGTGCACGAACAAAGGGGCACGCGCTATATCTGGCAGAAGGAGAACTCTGCGAGGTGTTGTGTGTATGGACGAAAAGTAGGCATTACGGAGTTGAGCAAACGCGCCAAAGACCGCAAAACGATATCTCCAACCGGCTGGTCGGTAGAGCGATTCCCAACACCCCATAGACACCGCAATGGGTGAAAATCGGCTAAGTCCCAATATGTACCTTCAGAGGGGCATATCTCGAAAACTACTCGTCAGATCGGGGCCAAATTCACAGAGAAGACACATGTCGAGGAGTTGTTTCGGTTGAGCGATAGTGGTTTTTGGGTGAAAATGTACCCCTAAACCTTGTACAGAGAGGACCCCTTCCGTAGAGCAAAATCCTGAAGGTCGGGGTTGCGCACAAGTCGACCCCCTGCCGTAGAGCAAAATCCTGAAGGTCGGGGTTGCGCACAAGTCGACCCCCTTCCGTAGAGCAAAATCCTGAAGGTCGGGGTCGCGCAAGGGTCGACATGGGTCGAGGTGGACTATCATGCGAAACCACTTTTTTCGGTCCCTACGGTGCCCCTAGATGATGAAAAGTACAATCCGAGGTTGATTACGAACACTTTTGTGCACCCCCTTCCGTAGAGCAAAATCCTGAAGGTCGGGGTTGCGCACAAGTAGACCCCCTTCCGTAGAGCAAAATCCTGAAGGTCGGGGTCGCGCAAGGGTCGACATGGGTCGAGGTGGACTATCATGCGAAACCACTTTTTTCGGTCCCTACGGTGCCCCTAGATGATGAAAAGTACAATCCGAGGTTGATTACGAACACTTTTGTGCACCCCCTTCCGTAGAGCAAAATCCTGAAGGTCGGGGTCGCGCAAGGGTCGACATGGGTCGAGGTGGACTATCATGCGAAACCACTTTTTTCGGTCCCTACGGTGCCCCTAGATGATGAAAAGTACAATCCGAGGTTGATTACGAACACTTTTGTGCACCCCCTTCCGTAGAGCAAAATCCTGAAGGTCGGGGTCGCACAAGTGTGCACCCCCTTCCGTAGAGCAAAATCCTGAAGGTCGGGGTCGCGCAAGGGTCGACATGGGTCGAGGTGGACTATCATGCGAAACCACTTTTTTCGGTCCCTACGGTGCCCCTAGATGATGAAAAGTACAATCCGAGGTTGATTACGAACACTTTTGTGCACCCCCTTCCGTAGAGCAAAATCCTGAAGGTCGGGGTCGCGCAAGGGTCGACATGGGTCGAGGTGGACTATCATGCGAAACCACTTTTTTCGGTCCCTACGGTGCCCCTAGATGATGAAAAGTACAATCCGAGGTTGATTACGAACACTTTTGTGCACCCTCAAAAATGGCCAAAATCCTGAAGGTCGGGTTCTCGGGGCGGTCGAGGCCCTCTGACGTGCACGAAAAACCGGTACCCACGCCGAGCTTCAGAATTTGGTCTCCAGAGATTAAGTCCCAACCGAAACTGGCAACCCACAAAAGTGTACCAAGGAGTGGTCGGATCGAGTTACAGTGTTCGAGAGTATTGACGAGGATGGTTATACGCAACTTTTTGCTAAAGGTGTCCAAGACCGTCAGACACTTACTTACGGAGATATAAGACACGTGCGTGGTTGCTCGTGCCGAGCTTCAGAAATGTTGCTCCAGAGACTAAGTCCCAGAAAACCTTCGGACCCCAAAAACTCCCAGAAGGAGTCGTCGGATCGTTTCGCGATGTTCTAGTGAAATGTTCAGCTCGACGGAATGCAACTTTTACCTAAAGGGGTCCAAGACCGTCAGACGCTTAGGTACGGAGATACGGGCATGGGTCGGTTTTCCCCATACAAAATACCCCATGCAAAACTGCAAAACCCCAAAACAGGTCGAAGGAGTGGTCGGATCGTTTCGTGGTGTTCTAGTGAAATGTTCCATTCGATAGGGCGCAACTTTTTGCTAAAGGTGTCCAAGACCGTCAGACCCTTACTTACGGAGATATAAGACACGTGCGTGGTTGCTCGTGCCGAGCTTCAGAAATGTTGCTCCAGAGACTAAGTCCCAGAAAACCTTCGGACCCCAAAAACTCCCAGAAGGAGTCGTCGGATCGTTTCGCGATGTTCTAGTGAAATGTTCAGCTCGACGGAATGCAACTTTTACCTAAAGGGGTCCAAGACCGTCAGACGCTTAGGTACGGAGATACGGGCATGGGTCGGTTTTCCCCATACAAAATACCCCATGGAAAACTGCAAAACCCCAAAACAGGTCGAAGGAGTGGTCGGATCGTTTCGTGGTGTTCTAGTGAAATGTTCCATTCGATAGGGCGCAACTTTTTGCTAAAGGTGTCCAAGACCGTCAGACCCTTACTTACGGAGATATAAGACACGTGCGTGGTTGCTCGTGCCGAGCTTCAGAAATGTTGCTCCAGAGACTAAGTCCCAGAAAACCTTCCGACCCCAAAAACTCCCAGAAGGAGTCGTCGGATCGTTTCGCGATGTTCTAGCGAAATGTTCAGCTCGACGGAATGCAACTTTTACCTAAAGGGGTTCAAGACCGTCAGACGCTTAGGTACGGAGATACGGGCATGGGTCGGTTTTCCCCATACAAAATACCCCATGGAAAACTGCAAAACCCCAAAACAGGTCGAAGGAGTGGTCGGATCGTTTCGTGATGTTCTAGTGAAATGTTCCATTCGATAGGGCGCAACTTTTTGCTAAAGGTGTCCAAGACCGTCAGACCCTTACTTACGGAGATATAAGACACGTGCGTGGTTGCTCGTGCCGAGCTTCAGAAATGTTGCTCCAGAGACTAAGTCCCAGAAAACCTTCCGACCCCAAAAACTCCCAGAAGGAGTCGTCGGATCGTTTCGCGATGTTCTAGTGAAATGTTCAGCTCGACGGAATGCAACTTTTACCTAAAGGGGTCCAAGACCGTCAGACGCTTAGGTACGGAGATACGGGCATGGGTCGGTTTTCCCCATACAAAATACCCCATGGAAAACTGCAAAACCCCAAAACAGGTCGAAGGAGTGGTCGGATCGTTTCGTGGTGTTCTAGTGAAATGTTCCATTCGATAGGGCGCAACTTTTTGCTAAAGGTGTCCAAGACCGTCAGACACTTACTTACGGAGATATAAGACACGTGCGTGGTTGCCCGTGCCGAGCTTCAGAAATGTTGCTCCAGAGACAAAGTCCCAGAAAACCTTCCGACCCCAAAAACTCCCAGAAGGAGTCGTCGGATCGTTTCGCGATGTTCTAGTGAAATGTTCAGCTCGACGAAATGCAACTTTTACCTAAAGGGGTCCAAGACCGTCAGACGCTTAGGTACGGAGATACGGGCATGGGTCGGTTTTCCCCATACAAAATACCCCATGGAAAACTGCAAAACCCCAAAACAGGTCGAAGGAGTGGTCGGATCGTTTCGTGGTGTTCTAGTGAAATGTTCCATTCGATAGGGCGCAACTTTTTGCTAAAGGTGTCCAAGACCGTCAGACACTTACTTACGGAGATATAAGACACGTGCGTGGTTGCCCGTGCCGAGCTTCAGAAATGTTGCTCCAGAGACTAAGTCCCAGAAAACCTTCGGACCCCAAAAACTCCCAGAAGGAGTCGTCGGATCGTTTCGCGATGTTCTAGTGAAATGTTCAGCTCGACGGAATGCAACTTTTACCTAAAGGGGTCCAAGACCGTCAGACGCTTAGGTACGGAGATACGGGCATGGGTCGGTTTTCCCCATACAAAATACCCCATGGAAAACTGCAAAACCCCAAAACAGGTCGAAGGAGTGGTCGGATCGTTTCGTGGTGTTCTAGTGAAATGTTCCATTCGATAGGGCGCAACTTTTTGCTAAAGGTGTCCAAGACCGTCAGACCCTTACTTACGGAGATATAAGACACGTGCGTGGTTGCTCGTGCCGAGCTTCAGAAATGTTGCTCCAGAGACTAAGTCCCAGAAAACCTTCGGACCCCAAAAACTCCCAGAAGGAGTCGTCGGATCGTTTCGCGATGTTCTAGTGAAATGTTCAGCTCGACGAAATGCAACTTTTACCTAAAGGGGTCCAAGACCGTCAGACGCTTAGGTACGGAGATACGGGCATGGGTCGGTTTTCCCCATACAAAATACCCCATGGAAAACTGCAAAGCCCCAAAACAGGTCGAAGGAGTGGTCGGATCGTTTCGTGATGTTCTAGTGAAATGTTCCATTCGATAGGGCGCAACTTTTTGCTAAAGGTGTCCAAGGCCGTCAGACACTTACTTACGGAGATATAAGACACGTGCGTGGTTGCTCGTGCCGAGCTTCAGAAATGTTGCTCCAGAGACTAAGTCCCAGAAAACCTTCGGACCCCAAAAACTCCCAGAAGGAGGCGTCGGATCGTTTCGCGATGTTCTAGTGAAATGTTCAGCTCGACGAAATGCAACTTTTACCTGAAGGGGTCCAAGACCGTCAGACGCTTAGGTACGGAGATACGGGCATGGGTCGGTTTTCCCCATACAAAATACCCCATGGAAAACTGCAAAACCCCAAAACAGGTCGAAGGAGTGGTCGGATCGTTTCGTGGTGTTCTAGTGAAATGTTCCATTCGATAGGGCGCAACTTTTTGCTAAAGGTGTCCAAGACCGTCAGACCCTTACTTACGGAGATATAAGACACGTGCGTGGTTGCTCGTGCCGAGCTTCAGAAATGTTGCTCCAGAGACTAAGTCCCAGAAAACCTTCGGACCCCAAAAACTCCCAGAAGGAGTCGTCGGATCGTTTCGCGATGTTCTAGTGAAATGTTCAGCTCGACGAAATGCAACTTTTACCTAAAGGGGTCCAAGACCGTCAGACGCTTAGGTACGGAGATACGGGCATGGGTCGGTTTTCCCCATACAAAATACCCCATGGAAAACTGCAAAACCCCAAAACAGGTCGAAGCAGTGGTCGGATCGTTTCGTGGTGTTCTACTGACTTTTTAGGCTTAACAAGACACAAC
>NW_026525517.1:117500-147500 GCF_943737925.1 Anopheles nili | reverse complement strand
TGGGTGAAAATCGGCTAAGTCCAAGAAATGGGTTTTCACCCAAAAACAGGGTGATGGAGACATTGCACGGAGTTGGCGTATATGGACGAAAGTTAGCCACGGTGGTGTTATAACATCACTACTTGGGACGCAAAACCGTCGGACGCATGGTTTCGAGGCAATGTGCGAAAAACGGGCCAAAACGGTGCACGAACAAAGGGGCACGCGCTATATCTGGCAGAAGGAGAACTCTGCGAGGTGTTGTGTGTATGGACGAAAAGTAGGCATTACGGAGTTGAGCAAACGCGCCGAAGACCGGGAATCGATATCCCCAACCGGCTGGTCGGTAGAGCGATTCCCAACACCCCATAGACACCGCAATGGGTGAAAATCGGCTAAGTCCCAATATGTACCGTCAGAGGGGCATATCTCGAAAACTACTCGTCAGATCGGGGCCAAATTCACAGAGAAGACACATGTCGAGGAGTTGTTTTGGATGAGCGATAGTGGTTTTTGGGTGAAAATGTACCCCTAAACCTTGTACAGAGAGGACCCCTTCCGTAGAGCAAAATCCTGAAGGTCGGGGTCGCGCAAGGGTCGACATGGGTCGAGGTGGACTATCATGCGAAACCACTTTTTTCGGTCCCTACGGTGCCCCTAGATGATGAAAAGTACAATCCGAGGTTGATTACGAACACTTTTGTGCACCCCCTTCCGTAGAGCAAAATCCTGAAGGTCGGGGTCGCGCAAGGGTCGACATGGGTCGAGGTGGACTATCATGCGAAACCACTTTCTTCGGTCCCTACGGTGCCCCTAGATGATGAAAAGTACAATCCGAGGTTGATTACGAACACTTTTGTGCACCCCCTTCCGTAGAGCAAAATCCTGAAGGTCGGGGTCGCACAAGTGTGCACCCCCTTCCGTAGAGCAAAATCCTGAAGGTCGGGGTCGCGCAAGGGTCGACATGGGTCGAGGTGGACTATCATGCGAAACCACTTTTTTCGGTCCCTACGGTGCCCCTAGATGATGAAAAGTACAATCCGAGGTTGATTACGAACACTTTTGTGCACCCCCTTCCGTAGAGCAAAATCCTGAAGGTCGGGGTCGCGCAAGGGTCGACATGGGTCGAGGTGGACTATCATGCGAAACCACTTTTTTCGGTCCCTACGGTGCCCCTAGATGATGAAAAGTACAATCCGAGGTTGATTACGAACACTTTTGTGCACCCCCTTCCGTAGAGCAAAATCCTGAAGGTCGGGGTCGCGCAAGGGTCGACATGGGTCGAGGTGGACTATCATGCGAAACCACTTTTTTCGGTCCCTACGGTGCCCCTAGATGATGAAAAGTACAATCCGAGGTTGATTACGAACACTTTTGTGCACCCCCTTCCGTAGAGCAAAATCCTGAAGGTCGGGGTCGCGCAAGGGTCGACATGGGTCGAGGTGGACTATCATGCGAAACCACTTTTTTCGGTCCCTACGGTGGCCCTAGATGATGAAAAGTACAATCCGAGGTTGATTACGAACACTTTTGTGCACCCCCTTCCGTAGAGCAAAATCCTGAAGGTCGGGGTCGCGCAAGGGTCGACATGGGTCGAGGTGGACTATCATGCGAAACCACTTTTTTCGGTCCCTACGGTGCCCCTAGATGATGAAAAGTACAATCCGAGGTTGATTACGAACACTTTTGTGCACCCCCTTCCGTAGAGCAAAATCCTGAAGGTCGGGGTCGCGCAAGGGTCGACATGGGTCGAGGTGGACTATCATGCGAAACCACTTTTTTCGGTCCCTACGGTGCCCCTAGATGATGAAAAGTACAATCCGAGGTTGATTACGAACACTTTTGTGTACCCCCTTCCGTAGAGCAAAATCCTGAAGGTCGGGGTCGCGCAAGGGTCGACATGGGTCGAGGTGGACTATCATGCGAAACCACTTTTTTCGGTCCCTACGGTGCCCCTAGATGATGAAAAGTACAATCCGAGGTTGATTACGAACACTTTTGTGCACCCCCTTCCGTAGAGCAAAATCCTGAAGGTCGGGGTCGCGCAAGGGTCGACATGGGTCGAGGTGGACTATCATGCGAAACCACTTTTTTCGGTCCCTACGGTGGCCCTAGATGATGAAAAGTACAATCCGAGGTTGATTACGAACACTTTTGTGCACCCCCTTCCGTAGAGCAAAATCCTGAAGGTCGGGGTTGCGCACAAGTAGACCCCTTCCGTAGAGCAAAATCCTGAAGGTCGGGGTCGCGCAAGGGTCGACATGGGTCGAGGTGGACTATCATGCGAAACCACTTTTTTCGGTCCCTACGGTGCCCCTAGATGATGAAAAGTACAATCCGAGGTTGATTACGAACACTTTTGTGCACCCCCTTCCGTAGAGCAAAATCCTGAAGGTCGGGGTCGCGCAAGGGTAGACCCCTTCCGTAGAGCAAAATCCTGAAGGTCGGGGTCGCGCAAGGGTAGACCCCTTCCGTAGAGCAAAATCCTGAAGGTCGGGGTCGCGCAAGGGTCGACATGGGTCGAGGTGGACTATCATGCGAAACCACTTTTTTCGGTCCCTACGGTGCCCCTAGATGATGAAAAGTACAATCCGAGGTTGATTACGAACACTTTTGTGCACCCCCTTCCGTAGAGCAAAATCCTGAAGGTCGGGGTTGCGCACAAGTAGACCCCCTTCCGTAGAGCAAAATCCTGAAGGTCGGGGTCGCGCAAGGGTCGACATGGGTCGAGGTGGACTATCATGCGAAACCACTTTTTTCGGTCCCTACGGTGCCCCTAGATGATGAAAAGTACAATCCGAGGTTGATTACGAACACTTTTGTGTACCCCCTTCCGTAGAGCAAAATCCTGAAGGTCGGGGTCGCGCAAGGGTCGACATGGGTCGAGGTGGACTATCATGCGAAACCACTTTTTTCGGTCCCTACGGTGCCCCTAGATGATGAAAAGTACAATCCGAGGTTGATTACGAACACTTTTGTGCACCCCCTTCCGTAGAGCAAAATCCTGAAGGTCGGGGTTGCGCACAAGTAGACCCCTTCCGTAGAGCAAAATCCTGAAGGTCGGGGTCGCGCAAGGGTCGACATGGGTCGAGGTGGACTATCATGCGAAACCACTTTTTTCGGTCCCTACGGTGCCCCTAGATGATGAAAAGTACAATCCGAGGTTGATTACGAACACTTTTGTGCACCCCCTTCCGTAGAGCAAAATCCTGAAGGTCGGGGTCGCGCAAGGGTCGACATGGGTCGAGGTGGACTATCATGCGAAACCACTTTTTTCGGTCCCTACGGTGGCCCTAGATGATGAAAAGTACAATCCGAGGTTGATTACGAACACTTTTGTGCACCCCCTTCCGTAGAGCAAAATCCTGAAGGTCGGGGTTGCGCACAAGTAGACCCCTTCCGTAGAGCAAAATCCTGAAGGTCGGGGTCGCGCAAGGGTCGACATGGGTCGAGGTGGACTATCATGCGAAACCACTTTTTTCGGTCCCTACGGTGCCCCTAGATGATGAAAAGTACAATCCGAGGTTGATTACGAACACTTTTGTGCACCCCCTTCCGTAGAGCAAAATCCTGAAGGTCGGGGTCGCGCAAGGGTCGACATGGGTCGAGGTGGACTATCATGCGAAACCACTTTTTTCGGTCCCTACGGTGCCCCTAGATGATGAAAAGTACAATCCGAGGTTGATTACGAACACTTTTGTGCACCCCCTTCCGTAGAGCAAAATCCTGAAGGTCGGGGTCGCGCAAGGGTCGACATGGGTCGAGGTGGACTATCATGCGAAACCACTTTTTTCGGTCCCTACGGTGCCCCTAGATGATGAAAAGTACAATCCGAGGTTGATTACGAACACTTTTGTGCACCCCCTTCCGTAGAGCAAAATCCTGAAGGTCGGGGTCGAGCAAGGGTCGACATGGGTCGAGGTGGACTATCATGCGAAACCACTTTTTTCGGTCCCTACGGTGCCCCTAGATGATGAAAAGTACAATCCGAGGTTGATTACGAACACTTTTGTGCACCCCCTTCCGTAGAGCAAAATCCTGAAGGTCGGGGTCGCGCAAGGGTCGACATGGGTCGAGGTGGACTATCATGCGAAACCACTTTTTTCGGTCCCTACGGTGCCCCTAGATGATGAAAAGTACAATCCGAGGTTGATTACGAACACTTTTGTGCACCCCCAAAAATGGCCAAAATCCTGAAGGTCGGGTTCTCGTGGCGGTCGAGGCCCTCTGACGTGCACGAAAAACCGGTACCCACGCTGAGCTTCAGAATTTGGTCTCCAGAGACTAAGTCCCAACCGAAACTGGCAACCCACAAAAGTGTACCAAGGAGTGGTCGGATCGAGTTACAGTGTTCGAGAGTATTGACGAGGATGGTTATACGCAACTTTTTGCTAAAGGTGTCCAAGACCGTCAGACCCTTACTTACGGAGATATAAGACACGTGCGTGGTTGCCCGTGCCGAGCTTCAGAAATGTTGCTCCAGAGACTAAGTCCCAGAAAACCTTCGGACCCCAAAAACTCCCAGAAGGAGTCGTCGGATCGTTTCGCGATGTTCTAGTGAAATGTTCAGCTCGACGAAATGCAACTTTTACCTAAAGGGCTCCAAGACCGTCAGACGCTTAGGTACGGAGATACGGGCATGGGTCGGTTTTCCCCATACAAAATACCCCATGGAAAACTGCAAAACCCCAAAACAGGTCGAAGGAGTGGTCGGATCGTTTCGCGATGTTCTACTGACTTTTTAGGCTTACCGAGACACAACTTTCCGCAGAAGGGTGCAAAACTGTCAGACTCATAGTTTCGGAGATACAAGCATGGGTCATGTTTGCTCGTGCCGAGCTTCAGAATTTTCCATGGCCAAAAAGCCCTAGAATTTGACATTTCACTATTATAGGGAGGTATGGTTGTACTGAGTCGTCATAGAAAGTTTAGCCTCCTCATGTAAACTGACGATTCGATATCAGGGAGGTCGGGAGTTGTCGAAAAGAGACCCTAGGACCTAATACTAGACCCATGTAGTGGCAAGGTGTTTCGGCCCGTGGGTGACGGTTGTATGAAATTTGGGTGACGGGAACTACGACTGGTTCTGGTACCGGGAAGGTGTGTCCTGGTGTCCGGAGGCGTTTTAACGGTAGCTGGGCGGTCGGAACGGTGACCTAGGGTGGTTTTGGGTTAAATCACCTACCACCACCGATGGTCAACCAGAGGCTAGTGGTACATGGAAAACACCCTGGGAAGGTGTCCCAGGGCTCGGAGTAGTAGTAACAAGGGATGCCGCTGTCTCTAGGTCGCGGAACCACTGTGCTTGCCTGCAACACAGTCCTAGGGAGAGCGGCCGAAAGGTTCCGCACGGTGACTTGCACCCACCGGGAAAGGGGTCAAGTAGCCAAGAGGTGTCCAACCAAGGGTTAGTGGTACATGGAAAACACCCTGGGAAGCTGTCCCAGGGCACGGAGTAGAGTGACTTGCACCCACCGGGAATCAACCGGCCCTCCACACGGGGGTCATCACGCGTGTGCGTAAGGTACCTGCAGCAGGTGCAGGTGCCTGGGTGCGTGCCATGGTGATGATGGTACCACCTAGTCGGGAGTGTGCGGGAGTCACACACCGGCTGCGCGCCACCTGTGGGAGCTTGCTCCTGCAAGGTGCCGCAAGTCGCTTGGGTAAGGCGACGCTGCACACACGTGGTGTGCTATGTGCAGAAGGGTGTGCTGCTGTGGTGTGTCCTAGTGGGTGGTGTGCTTGTGCCTCAGACATGGGGTGCATGTGCGCTACTGGCTGGGGTGCACCATAGCTACCCGAATGGAGCGATAGAGAGGAGGTGAGCTTTAGCGGGTCAAGTCCATTGGGCTTGATCCGCGAAAAGCACCAAGTCCCGAAAGTCGAAGCCCGAGTTGCTATGGTGTGCGAAAAGCTGCATTTAATGTTGAAAAAAAGTACAAGTCCCAAAACTTGACTTCCCGAAAAATTTCAACTAGTTGCATAGCACCAGGCGTACACACGGAGGAGATTGTTGCGAGACGAACACGCTGTTGGAAGACAACCGAATGCACGCGGGATTGCTCACGGAGCAAGCGCAAGCACGCGAAACAGCTTGCACGGGTGATGGACCACATTGGACGAGTGACGGTTACCGGTTACCAGTGGGTTAGCCATGTTGTAACGGGCTAAGAGGCCTGTTAAGCCAGAGTGTACGGAGTTCAGATGGCTAGGTGCGCACGCAGGCATCGAGGTTTTGATGGTTTGCGCAGAGTTGTAGCACGGCAGAGAGCGCGCCGGAGCAGTTTCAGTCCAATCGGACGATGCGCGGGTGTTTTACAGAACATTGAAAGTTGTATGGAAGAAAACCCCTGGCAGTATGCAATATATGGGAAAACACGAAATACTCTCGGATGGAGGTGTCTGAGAAGTTTGGCGTATATGGACGAAAGTTAGCCACGGTGGTGTTCTAACATCGGTACTTGGGACGCAAAAGCGTCGGACGCATGGTTTCGAGGCAATGTGCGAAAAACGGGCCAAAACGGTGCACGAACAAAGGGGCACGCGCTATATCTGGCAGAAGGAGAACTCTGCGAGGTGTTGTGTGTATGGACGAAAAGTAGGCATTACGGAGTTGAGCAAACGCGCCGAAGACCGCAACTCGATATCTCCAACCGGCTGGTCGGTAGAGCGATTCCCAACACCCCATAGACACCGCAATGGGTGAAAATCGGCTAAGTCCCAATATGTACCTTCAGAGGGGCATATCTCGAAAACTACTCGTCAGATCGGGGCCAAATTTACAGAGAAGACACATGTCGAGGAGTTGTTTCGGATGAGCGATAGTGGTTTTTGGGTGAAAATGTACCCCTAAACCTTGTACAGAGAGGACCCCTTCCGTAGAGCAAAATCCTGAAGGTCGGGGTCGCGCAAGGGTCGACATGGGTCGAGGTGGACTATCATGCGAAACCACTTTTTTCGGTCCCTACGGTGCCCCTAGATGATGAAAAGTACAATCCGAGGTTGATTACGAACACTTTTGTGCACCCCCTTCCGTAGAGCAAAATCCTGAAGGTCGGGGTTGCGCACAAGTCGACCCCCTTCCGTAGAGCAAAATCCTGAAGGTCGGGGTCGCGCAAGGGTCGACATGGGTCGAGGTGGACTATCATGCGAAACCACTTTTTTCGGTCCCTACGGTGCCCCTAGATGATGAAAAGTACAATCCGAGGTTGATTACGAACACTTTTGTGCACCCCCTTCCGTAGAGCAAAATCCTGAAGGTCGGGGTTGCGCACAAGTCGACCCCCTTCCGTAGAGCAAAATCCTGAAGGTCGGGGTCGCGCAAGGGTCGACATGGGTCGAGGTGGACTATCATGCGAAACCACTTTTTTCGGTCCCTACGGTGCCCCTAGATGATGAAAAGTACAATCCGAGGTTGATTACGAACACTTTTGTGCACCCCCTTCCGTAGAGCAAAATCCTGAAGGTCGGGGTTGCGCACAAGTCGACCCCCTTCCGTAGAGCAAAATCCTGAAGGTCGGGGTCGCGCAAGGGTCGACATGGGTCGAGGTGGACTATCATGCGAAACCACTTTTTTCGGTCCCTACGGTGCCCCTAGATGATGAAAAGTACAATCCGAGGTTGATTACGAACACTTTTGTGCACCCCCTTCCGTAGAGCAAAATCCTGAAGGTCGGGGTTGCGCACAAGTCGACCCCCTTCCGTAGAGCAAAATCCTGAAGGTCGGGGTCGCGCAAGGGTCGACATGGGTCGAGGTGGACTATCATGCGAAACCACTTTTTTCGGTCCCTACGGTGCCCCTAGATGATGAAAAGTACAATCCGAGGTTGATTACGAACACTTTTGTGCACCCCCTTCCGTAGAGCAAAATCCTGAAGGTCGGGGTTGCGCACAAGTAGACCCCCTTCCGTAGAGCAAAATCCTGAAGGTCGGGGTCGCGCAAGGGTCGACATGGGTCGAGGTGGACTATCATGCGAAACCACTTTTTTCGGTCCCTACGGTGCCCCTAGATGATGAAAAGTACAATCCGAGGTTGATTACGAACACTTTTGTGCACCCCCTTCCGTAGAGCAAAATCCTGAAGGTCGGGGTCGCGCAAGGGTCGACATGGGTCGAGGTGGACTATCATGCGAAACCACTTTTTTCGGTCCCTACGGTGCCCCTAGATGATGAAAAGTACAATCCCAGGTTGATTACGAACACTTTTGTGCACCCCCTTCCGTAGAGCAAAATCCTGAAGGTCGGGGTTGCGCACAAGTAGACCCCCTTCCGTAGAGCAAAATCCTGAAGGTCGGGGTCGCGCAAGGGTCGACATGGGTCGAGGTGGACTATCATGCGAAACCACTTTTTTCGGTCCCTACGGTGCCCCTAGATGATGAAAAGTACAATCCGAGGTTGATTACGAACACTTTTGTGCACCCCCTTCCGTAGAGCAAAATCCTGAAGGTCGGGGTTGCGCACAAGTCGACCCCCTTCCGTAGAGCAAAATCCTGAAGGTCGGGGTCGCACAAGTGTGCACCCCCTTCCGTAGAGCAAAATCCTGAAGGTCGGGGTCGCGCAAGGGTCGACATGGGTCGAGGTGGACTATCATGCGAAACCACTTTTTTCGGTCCCTACGGTGCCCCTAGATGATGAAAAGTACAATCCCAGGTTGATTACGAACACTTTTGTGCACCCCCTTCCGTAGAGCAAAATCCTGAAGGTCGGGGTTGCGCACAAGTAGACCCCCTTCCGTAGAGCAAAATCCTGAAGGTCGGGGTCGCGCAAGGGTCGACATGGGTCGAGGTGGACTATCATGCGAAACCACTTTTTTCGGTCCCTACGGTGCCCCTAGATGATGAAAAGTACAATCCGAGGTTGATTACGAACACTTTTGTGCACCCCCTTCCGTAGAGCAAAATCCTGAAGGTCGGGGTTGCGCACAAGTCGACCCCCTTCCGTAGAGCAAAATCCTGAAGGTCGGGGTCGCACAAGTGTGCACCCCCTTCCGTAGAGCAAAATCCTGAAGGTCGGGGTCGCGCAAGGGTCGACATGGGTCGAGGTGGACTATCATGCGAAACCACTTTTTTCGGTCCCTACGGTGCCCCTAGATGATGAAAAGTACAATCCGAGGATGATTACGAACACTTTTGTGCACCCCCTTCCGTAGAGCAAAATCCTGAAGGTCGGGGTTGCGCACAAGTCGACCCCCTTCCGTAGAGCAAAATCCTGAAGGTCGGGGTCGCGCAAGGGTCGACATGGGTCGAGGTGGACTATCATGCGAAACCACTTTTTTCGGTCCCTACGGTGCCCCTAGATGATGAAAAGTACAATCCGAGGTTGATTACGAACACTTTTGTGCACCCCCTTCCGTAGAGCAAAATCCTGAAGGTCGGGGTTGCGCACAAGTCGACCCCCTTCCGTAGAGCAAAATCCTGAAGGTCGGGGTCGCGCAAGGGTCGACATGGGTCGAGGTGGACTATCATGCGAAACCACTTTTTTCGGTCCCTACGGTGCCCCTAGATGATGAAAAGTACAATCCGAGGTTGATTACGAACACTTTTGTGCACCCCCTTCCGTAGAGCAAAATCCTGAAGGTCGGGGTTGCGCACAAGTCGACCCCCTTCCGTAGAGCAAAATCCTGAAGGTCGGGGTCGCCCAAGGGTCGACATGGGTCGAGGTGGACTATCATGCGAAACCACTTTTTTCGGTCCCTACGGTGCCCCTAGATGATGAAAAGTACAATCCGAGGTTGATTACGAACACTTTTGTGCACCCCCTTCCGTAGAGCAAAATCCTGAAGGTCGGGGTTGCGCACAAGTCGACCCCCTTCCGTAGAGCAAAATCCTGAAGGTCGGGGTCGCGCAAGGGTCGACATGGGTCGAGGTGGACTATCATGCGAAACCACTTTTTTCGGTCCCTACGGTGCCCCTAGATGATGAAAAGTACAATCCGAGGTTGATTACGAACACTTTTGTGCACCCCCTTCCGTAGAGCAAAATCCTGAAGGTCGGGGTTGCGCACAAGTAGACCCCCTTCCGTAGAGCAAAATCCTGAAGGTCGGGGTCGCGCAAGGGTCGACATGGGTCGAGGTGGACTATCATGCGAAACCACTTTTTTCGGTCCCTACGGTGCCCCTAGATGATGAAAAGTACAATCCGAGGTTGATTACGAACACTTTTGTGCACCCCCTTCCGTAGAGCAAAATCCTGAAGGTCGGGGTTGCGCACAAGTCGACCCCCTTCCGTAGAGCAAAATCCTGAAGGTCGGGGTCGCGCAAGGGTCGACATGGGTCGAGGTGGACTATCATGCGAAACCACTTTTTTCGGTCCCTACGGTGCCCCTAGATGATGAAAAGTACAATCCGAGGTTGATTACGAACACTTTTGTGCACCCCCTTCCGTAGAGCAAAATCCTGAAGGTCGGGGTCGCGCAAGGGTCGACATGGGTCGAGGTGGACTATCATGCGAAACCACTTTTTTCGGTCCCTACGGTGCCCCTAGATGATGAAAAGTACAATCCCAGGTTGATTACGAACACTTTTGTGCACCCCCTTCCGTAGAGCAAAATCCTGAAGGTCGGGGTTGCGCACAAGTAGACCCCCTTCCGTAGAGCAAAATCCTGAAGGTCGGGGTCGCGCAAGGGTCGACATGGGTCGAGGTGGACTATCATGCGAAACCACTTTTTTCGGTCCCTACGGTGCCCCTAGATGATGAAAAGTACAATCCGAGGTTGATTACGAACACTTTTGTGCACCCCCTTCCGTAGAGCAAAATCCTGAAGGTCGGGGTTGCGCACAAGTCGACCCCCTTCCGTAGAGCAAAATCCTGAAGGTCGGGGTCGCACAAGTGTGCACCCCCTTCCGTAGAGCAAAATCCTGAAGGTCGGGGTCGCGCAAGGGTCGACATGGGTCGAGGTGGACTATCATGCGAAACCACTTTTTTCGGTCCCTACGGTGCCCCTAGATGATGAAAAGTACAATCCGAGGATGATTACGAACACTTTTGTGCACCCCCTTCCGTAGAGCAAAATCCTGAAGGTCGGGGTTGCGCACAAGTCGACCCCCTTCCGTAGAGCAAAATCCTGAAGGTCGGGGTCGCGCAAGGGTCGACATGGGTCGAGGTGGACTATCATGCGAAACCACTTTTTTCGGTCCCTACGGTGCCCCTAGATGATGAAAAGTACAATCCGAGGTTGATTACGAACACTTTTGTGCACCCCCTTCCGTAGAGCAAAATCCTGAAGGTCGGGGTTGCGCACAAGTCGACCCCCTTCCGTAGAGCAAAATCCTGAAGGTCGGGGTCGCGCAAGGGTCGACATGGGTCGAGGTGGACTATCATGCGAAACCACTTTTTTCGGTCCCTACGGTGCCCCTAGATGATGAAAAGTACAATCCGAGGTTGATTACGAACACTTTTGTGCACCCCCTTCCGTAGAGCAAAATCCTGAAGGTCGGGGTCGCGCACAAGTAGACCCCCTTCCGTAGAGCAAAATCCTGAAGGTCGGGGTCGCGCAAGGGTCGACATGGGTCGAGGTGGACTATCATGCGAAACCACTTTTTTCGGTCCCTACGGTGCCCCTAGATGATGAAAAGTACAATCCGAGGTTGATTACGAACACTTTTGTGCACCCCCTTCCGTAGAGCAAAATCCTGAAGGTCGGGGTCGCGCACAAGTAGACCCCCTTCCGTAGAGCAAAATCCTGAAGGTCGGGGTCGCGCAAGGGTCGACATGGGTCGAGGTGGACTATCATGCGAAACCACTTTTTTCGGTCCCTACGGTGCCCCTAGATGATGAAAAGTACAATCCGAGGTTGATTACGAACACTTTTGTGCACCCCCTTCCGTAGAGCAAAATCCTGAAGGTCGGGGTCGCGCACAAGTAGACCCCCTTCCGTAGAGCAAAATCCTGAAGGTCGGGGTCGCGCAAGGGTCGACATGGGTCGAGGTGGACTATCATGCGAAACCACTTTTTTCGGTCCCTACGGTGCCCCTAGATGATGAAAAGTACAATCCGAGGTTGATTACGAACACTTTTGTGCACCCCCTTCCGTAGAGCAAAATCCTGAAGGTCGGGGTCGCGCAAGGGTCGACATGGGTCGAGGTGGACTATCATGCGAAACCACTTTTTTCGGTCCCTACGGTGCCCCTAGATGATGAAAAGTACAATCCGAGGTTGATTACGAACACTTTTGTGCACCCCCTTCCGTAGAGCAAAATCCTGAAGGTCGGGGTCGCGCAAGGGTCGACATGGGTCGAGGTGGACTATCATGCGAAACCACTTTTTTCGGTCCCTACGGTGCCCCTAGATGATGAAAAGTACAATCCGAGGTTGATTACGAACACTTTTGTGCACCCCCTTCCGTAGAGCAAAATCCTGAAGGTCGGGGTTGCGCACAAGTAGACCCCCTTCCGTAGAGCAAAATCCTGAAGGTCGGGGTCGCGCAAGGGTCGACATGGGTCGAGGTGGACTATCATGCGAAACCACTTTTTTCGTTCCCTACGATGCCCTTAGATGATGAAAAGTACAATCCGAGGTTGATTACGAACACTTTTGTGCACCCCCTTCCGTAGAGCAAAATCCTGAAGGTCGGGGTCGCGCAAGGGTCGACAAGGGTCGAGGTGGACTATCATGCGAAACCACTTTTTTCGGTCCCTACGGTGCCCCTAGATGATGAAAAGTACAATCCGAGGTTGATTACGAACACTTTTGTGCACCCCCTTCCGTAGAGCAAAATCCTGAAGGTCGGGGTCGAGCAAGGGTAGACCCCTTCCGTAGAGCAAAATCCTGAAGGTCGGGGTCGCGCAAGGGTCGACATGGGTCGAGGTGGACTATCATGCGAAACCACTTTTTTCGGTCCCTACGGTGCCCCTAGATGATGAAAAGTACAATCCGAGGTTGATTACGAACACTTTTGTGCACCCCCTTCCGTAGAGCAAAATCCTGAAGGTCGGGGTCGCGCAAGGGTCGACATGGGTCGAGGTGGACTATCATGCGAAACCACTTTTTTCGGTCCCTACGGTGCCCCTAGATGATGAAAAGTACAATCCGAGGTTGATTACGAACACTTTTGTGCACCCCCTTCCGTAGAGCAAAATCCTGAAGGTCGGGGTTGCGCACAAGTCGACCCCCTTCCGTAGAGCAAAATCCTGAAGGTCGGGGTCGCGCAAGGGTCGACATGGGTCGAGGTGGACTATCATGCGAAACCACTTTTTTCGGTCCCTACGGTGCCCCTAGATGATGAAAAGTACAATCCGAGGTTGATTACGAACACTTTTGTGCACCCCCTTCCGTAGAGCAAAATCCTGAAGGTCGGGGTTGCGCACAAGTAGACCCCCTTCCGTAGAGCAAAATCCTGAAGGTCGGGGTCGCGCAAGGGTCGACATGGGTCGAGGTGGACTATCATGCGAAACCACTTTTTTCGGTCCCTACGGTGCCCCTAGATGATGAAAAGTACAATCCGAGGTTGATTACGAACACTTTTGTGCACCCCCTTCCGTAGAGCAAAATCCTGAAGGTCGGGGTCGCACAAGTGTGCACCCCCTTCCGTAGAGCAAAATCCTGAAGGTCGGGGTCGCGCAATGGTCGACATGGGTCGAGGTGGACTATCATGCGAAACCACTTTTTTCGGTCCCTACGGTGCCCCTAGATGATGAAAAGTACAATCCGAGGTTGATTACGAACACTTTTGTGCACCCCCAAAAATGGCCAAAATCCTGAAGGTCGGGTTCTCGGGGCGGTCGAGGCCCTCTGACGTGCACGAAAAACCGGTACCCACGCCGAGCTTCAGAATTTGGTCTCCAGAGACTAAGTCCCAACCGAAACTGGCAACCCACAAAAGTGTACCAAGGAGTGGTCGGATCGAGTTACAGTGTTCGAGAGTATTGACGAGGATGGTTATACGCAACTTTTTGCTTAAGGTGTCCAAGACCGTCAGACCCTTACTTACGGAGATATAAGACACGTGCGTGGTTGCTCGTGCCGAGCTTCAGAAATGTTGCTCCAGAGACTAAGTCCCAGAAAACCTTCCGACCCCAAAAACTCCCAGAAGGAGGCGTCGGATCGTTTCGCGATGTTCTAGCGAAATGTTCAGCTCGACGGAATGCAACTTTTACCTAAAGGGGTCCAAGACCGTCAGACGCTTAGGTACGGAGATACGGGCATGGGTCGGTTTTCCCCATACAAAATACCCCATGGAAAACTGCAAAACCCCAAAACAGGTCGAAGGAGTGGTCGGATCGTTTCGTGGTGTTCTAGTGAAATGTTCCATTCGATAGGGCGCAACTTTTTGCTAAAGGCGTCCAAGACCGTCAGACACTTACTTACGGAGATATAAGACACGTGCGTGGTTGCTCGTGCCGAGCTTCAGAAATGTTGCTCCAGAGACTAAGTCCCAGAAAACCTTCCGACCCCAAAAACTCCCAGAAGGAGGCGTCGGATCGTTTCGCGATGTTCTAGCGAAATGTTCAGCTCGACGGTATGCAACTTTTACCTAAAGGGGTCCAAGACCGTCAGACGCTTAGGTACGGAGATACGGGCATGGGTCGGTTTTCCCCATACAAAATACCCAATGGAAAACTGCAAAACCCCAAAACAGGTCGAAGGAGTGGTCGGATCGTTTCGTGGTGTTCTAGTGAAATGTTCCATTCGATAGGGCGCAACTTTTTGCTAAAGGTGTCCAAGACCGTCAGACCCTTACTTACGGAGATATAAGACACGTGCGTGGTTGCTCGTGCCGAGCTTCAGAAATGTTGCTCCAGAGACTAAGTCCCAGAAAACCTTCCGACCCCAAAAACTCCCAGAAGGAGGCGTCGGATCGTTTCGCGATGTTCTAGTGAAATGTTCAGCTCGACGAAATGCAACTTTTACCTAAAGGGGTCCAAGACCGTCAGACGCTTAGGTACGGAAGTACGGGCATGGGTCGGTTTTCCCCATACAAAATACCCCATGGAAAACTGCAAAACCCCAAAACAGGTCGAAGGAGTGGTCGGATCGTTTCGTGGTGTTCTAGTGAAATGTTCCATTCGATAGGGCGCAACTTTTTGCTAAAGGTGTCCAAGACCGTCAGACCCTTACTTACGGAGATATAAGACACGTGCGTGGTTGCTCGTGCCGAGCTTCAGAAATGTTGCTCCAGAGACTAAGTCCCAGAAAACCTTCCGACCCCAAAAACTCCCAGAAGGAGTCGTCGGATCGTTTCGCGATGTTCTAGTGAAATGTTCAGCTCGACGAAATGCAACTTTTACCTAAAGGGCTCCAAGACCGTCAGACGCTTAGGTACGGAGATACGGGCATGGGTCGGTTTTCCCCATACAAAATACCCCATGGAAAACTGCAAAACCCCAAAACAGGTCGAAGGAGTGGTCGGATCGTTTCGCGATGTTCTACTGACTTTTTAGGCTTACCGAGACACAACTTTCCGCAGAAGGGTGCAAAACTGTCAGACTCATAGTTTCGGAGATACAAGCATGGGTCATGTTTGCTCGTGCCGAGCTTCAGAATTTTCCATGGCCAAAAAGCCCTAGAATTTGACATTTCACTATTATAGGGAGGTATGGTTGTACTGAGTCGTCATAGAAAGTTTAGCCTCCTCATGTAAACTGACGATTCGATATCAGGGAGGTCGGGAGTTGTCGAAAAGAGACCCTAGGACCTAATACTAGACCCATGTAGTGGCAAGGTGTTTCGGCCCGTGGGTGACGGTTGTATGAAATTTGGGTGACGGGAACTACGACTGGTTCTGGTACCGGGAAGGTGTGTCCTGGTGTCCGGAGGCGTTTTAACGGTAGCTGGGCGGTCGGAACGGTGACCTAGGGTGGTTTTGGGTTAAATCACCTACCACCACCGATGGTCAACCAGAGGCTAGTGGTACATGGAAAACACCCTGGGAAGGTGTCCCAGGGCTCGGAGTAGTAGTAACAAGGGATGCCGCTGTCTCTAGGTCGCGGAACCACTGTGCTTGCCTGCAACACAGTCCTAGGGAGAGCGGCCGAAAGGTTCCGCACGGTGACTTGCACCCACCGGGAAAGGGGTCAAGTAGCCAAGAGGTGTCCAACCAAGGGTTAGTGGTACATGGAAAACACCCTGGGAAGCTGTCCCAGGGCACGGAGTAGAGTGACTTGCACCCACCGGGAATCAACCGGCCCTCCACACGGGGGTCATCACGCGTGTGCGTAAGGTACCTGCAGCAGGTGCAGGTGCCTGGGTGCGTGCCATGGTGATGATGGTACCACCTAGTCGGGAGTGTGCGGGAGTCACACACCGGCTGCGCGCCACCTGTGGGAGCTTGCTCCTGCAAGGTGCCGCAAGTCGCTTGGGTAAGGCGACGCTGCACACACGTGGTGTGCTATGTGCAGAAGGGTGTGCTGCTGTGGTGTGTCCTAGTGGGTGGTGTGCTTGTGCCTCAGACATGGGGTGCATGTGCGCTACTGGCTGGGGTGCACCATAGCTACCCGAATGGAGCGATAGAGAGGAGGTGAGCTTTAGCGGGTCAAGTCCATTGGGCTTGATCCGCGAAAAGCACCAAGTCCCGAAAGTCGAAGCCCGAGTTGCTATGGTGTGCGAAAAGCTGCATTTAATGTTGAAAAAAAGTACAAGTCCCAAAACTTGACTTCCCGAAAAATTTCAACTAGTTGCATAGCACCAGGCGTACACACGGAGGAGATTGTTGCGAGACGAACACGCTGTTGGAAGACAACCGAATGCACGCGGGATTGCTCACGGAGCAAGCGCAAGCACGCGAAACAGCTTGCACGGGTGATGGACCACATTGGACGAGTGACGGTTACCGGTTACCAGTGGGTTAGCCATGTTGTAACGGGCTAAGAGGCCTGTTAAGCCAGAGTGTACGGAGTTCAGATGGCTAGGTGCGCACGCAGGCATCGAGGTTTTGATGGTTTGCGCAGAGTTGTAGCACGGCAGAGAGCGCGCCGGAGCAGTTTCAGTCCAATCGGACGATGCGCGGGTGTTTTACAGAACATTGAAAGTTGTATGGAAGAAAACCCCTGGCAGTATGCAATATATGGGAAAACACGAAATACTCTCGGATGGAGGTGTCTGAGAAGTTTGGCGTATATGGACGAAAGTTAGCCACGGTGGTGTTCTAACATCGGTACTTGGGACGCAAAAGCGTCGGACGCATGGTTTCGAGGCAATGTGCGAAAAACGGGCCAAAACGGTGCACGAACAAAGGGGCACGCGCTATATCTGGCAGAAGGAGAACTCTGCGAGGTGTTGTGTGTATGGACGAAAAGTAGGCATTACGGAGTTGAGCAAACGCGCCGAAGACCGCAACTCGATATCTCCAACCGGCTGGTCGGTAGAGCGATTCCCAACACCCCATAGACACCGCAATGGGTGAAAATCGGCTAAGTCCCAATATGTACCTTCAGAGGGGCATATCTCGAAAACTACTCGTCAGATCGGGGCCAAATTTACAGAGAAGACACATGTCGAGGAGTTGTTTCGGATGAGCGATAGTGGTTTTTGGGTGAAAATGTACCCCTAAACCTTGTACAGAGAGGACCCCTTCCGTAGAGCAAAATCCTGAAGGTCGGGGTCGCGCAAGGGTCGACATGGGTCGAGGTGGACTATCATGCGAAACCACTTTTTTCGGTCCCTACGGTGCCCCTAGATGATGAAAAGTACAATCCGAGGTTGATTACGAACACTTTTGTGCACCCCCTTCCGTAGAGCAAAATCCTGAAGGTCGGGGTTGCGCACAAGTCGACCCCCTTCCGTAGAGCAAAATCCTGAAGGTCGGGGTCGCGCAAGGGTCGACATGGGTCGAGGTGGACTATCATGCGAAACCACTTTTTTCGGTCCCTACGGTGCCCCTAGATGATGAAAAGTACAATCCGAGGTTGATTACGAACACTTTTGTGCACCCCCTTCCGTAGAGCAAAATCCTGAAGGTCGGGGTTGCGCACAAGTCGACCCCCTTCCGTAGAGCAAAATCCTGAAGGTCGGGGTCGCGCAAGGGTCGACATGGGTCGAGGTGGACTATCATGCGAAACCACTTTTTTCGGTCCCTACGGTGCCCCTAGATGATGAAAAGTACAATCCGAGGTTGATTACGAACACTTTTGTGCACCCCCTTCCGTAGAGCAAAATCCTGAAGGTCGGGGTTGCGCACAAGTCGACCCCCTTCCGTAGAGCAAAATCCTGAAGGTCGGGGTCGCGCAAGGGTCGACATGGGTCGAGGTGGACTATCATGCGAAACCACTTTTTTCGGTCCCTACGGTGCCCCTAGATGATGAAAAGTACAATCCGAGGTTGATTACGAACACTTTTGTGCACCCCCTTCCGTAGAGCAAAATCCTGAAGGTCGGGGTTGCGCACAAGTCGACCCCCTTCCGTAGAGCAAAATCCTGAAGGTCGGGGTCGCGCAAGGGTCGACATGGGTCGAGGTGGACTATCATGCGAAACCACTTTTTTCGGTCCCTACGGTGCCCCTAGATGATGAAAAGTACAATCCGAGGTTGATTACGAACACTTTTGTGCACCCCCTTCCGTAGAGCAAAATCCTGAAGGTCGGGGTTGCGCACAAGTAGACCCCCTTCCGTAGAGCAAAATCCTGAAGGTCGGGGTCGCGCAAGGGTCGACATGGGTCGAGGTGGACTATCATGCGAAACCACTTTTTTCGGTCCCTACGGTGCCCCTAGATGATGAAAAGTACAATCCGAGGTTGATTACGAACACTTTTGTGCACCCCCTTCCGTAGAGCAAAATCCTGAAGGTCGGGGTTGCGCACAAGTCGACCCCCTTCCGTAGAGCAAAATCCTGAAGGTCGGGGTCGCGCACGGGTCGACATGGGTCGAGGTGGACTATCATGCGAAACCACTTTTTTCGGTCCCTACGGTGCCCCTAGATGATGAAAAGTACAATCCGAGGTTGATTACGAACACTTTTGTGCACCCCCTTCCGTAGAGCAAAATCCTGAAGGTCGGGGTTGCGCACAAGTCGACCCCCTTCCGTAGAGCAAAATCCTGAAGGTCGGGGTCGCGCAAGGGTCGACATGGGTCGAGGTGGACTATCATGCGAAACCACTTTTTTCGGTCCCTACGGTGCCCCTAGATGATGAAAAGTACAATCCGAGGTTGATTACGAACACTTTTGTGCACCCCCTTCCGTAGAGCAAAATCCTGAAGGTCGGGGTTGCGCACAAGTCGACCCCCTTCCGTAGAGCAAAATCCTGAAGGTCGGGGTCGCGCAAGGGTCGACATGGGTCGAGGTGGACTATCATGCGAAACCACTTTTTTCGGTCCCTACGGTGCCCCTAGATGATGAAAAGTACAATCCGAGGTTGATTACGAACACTTTTGTGCACCCCCTTCCGTAGAGCAAAATCCTGAAGGTCGGGGTTGCGCACAAGTCGACCCCCTTCCGTAGAGCAAAATCCTGAAGGTCGGGGTCGCGCAAGGGTCGACATGGGTCGAGGTGGACTATCATGCGAAACCACTTTTTTCGGTCCCTACGGTGCCCCTAGATGATGAAAAGTACAATCCGAGGTTGATTACGAACACTTTTGTGCACCCCCTTCCGTAGAGCAAAATCCTGAAGGTCGGGGTTGCGCACAAGTAGACCCCCTTCCGTAGAGCAAAATCCTGAAGGTCGGGGTCGCGCAAGGGTCGACATGGGTCGAGGTGGACTATCATGCGAAACCACTTTTTTCGGTCCCTACGGTGCCCCTAGATGATGAAAAGTACAATCCGAGGTTGATTACGAACACTTTTGTGCACCCCCTTCCGTAGAGCAAAATCCTGAAGGTCGGGGTTGCGCACAAGTAGACCCCCTTCCGTAGAGCAAAATCCTGAAGGTCGGGGTCGCGCAAGGGTCGACATGGGTCGAGGTGGACTATCATGCGAAACCACTTTTTTCGGTCCCTACGGTGCCCCTAGATGATGAAAAGTACAATCCGAGGTTGATTACGAACACTTTTGTGCACCCCCTTCCGTAGAGCAAAATCCTGAAGGTCGGGGTTGCGCACAAGTCGACCCCCTTCCGTAGAGCAAAATCCTGAAGGTCGGGGTCGCGCAAGGGTCGACATGGGTCGAGGTGGACTATCATGCGAAACCACTTTTTTCGGTCCCTACGGTGCCCCTAGATGATGAAAAGTACAATCCGAGGTTGATTACGAACACTTTTGTGCACCCCCTTCCGTAGAGCAAAATCCTGAAGGTCGGGGTTGCGCACAAGTAGACCCCCTTCCGTAGAGCAAAATCCTGAAGGTCGGGGTCGCGCAAGGGTCGACATGGGTCGAGGTGGACTATCATGCGAAACCACTTTTTTCGGTCCCTACGGTGCCCCTAGATGATGAAAAGTACAATCCGAGGTTGATTACGAACACTTTTGTGCACCCCCTTCCGTAGAGCAAAATCCTGAAGGTCGGGGTTGCGCACAAGTCGACCCCCTTCCGTAGAGCAAAATCCTGAAGGTCGGGGTCGCGCAAGGGTCGACATGGGTCGAGGTGGACTATCATGCGAAACCACTTTTTTCGGTCCCTACGGTGCCCCTAGATGATGAAAAGTACAATCCGAGGTTGATTACGAACACTTTTGTGCACCCCCTTCCGTAGAGCAAAATCCTGAAGGTCGGGGTTGCGCACAAGTCGACCCCCTTCCGTAGAGCAAAATCCTGAAGGTCGGGGTCGCGCAAGGGTCGACATGGGTCGAGGTGGACTATCATGCGAAACCACTTTTTTCGGTCCCTACGGTGCCCCTAGATGATGAAAAGTACAATCCGAGGTTGATTACGAACACTTTTGTGCACCCCCTTCCGTAGAGCAAAATCCTGAAGGTCGGGGTCGCACAAGTATGCACCCCCTTCCGTAGAGCAAAATCCTGAAGGTCGGGGTCGCGCAAGGGTCGACATGGGTCGAGGTGGACTATCATGCGAAACCACTTTTTTCGGTCCCTACGGTGCCCCTAGATGATGAAAAGTACAATCCGAGGTTGATTACGAACACTTTTGTGCACCCCCTTCCGTAGAGCAAAATCCTGAAGGTCGGGGTTGCGCACAAGTAGACCCCCTTCCGTAGAGCAAAATCCTGAAGGTCGGGGTCGCGCAAGGGTCGACATGGGTCGAGGTGGACTATCATGCGAAACCACTTTTTTCGGTCCCTACGGTGCCCCTAGATGATGAAAAGTACAATCCGAGGTTGATTACGAACACTTTTGTGCACCCCCTTCCGTAGAGCAAAATCCTGAAGGTCGGGGTCGCGCAAGGGTCGACATGGGTCGAGGTGGACTATCATGCGAAACCACTTTTTTCGGTCCCTACGGTGCCCCTAGATGATGAAAAGTACAATCCGAGGTTGATTACGAACACTTTTGTGCACCCCCTTCCGTAGAGCAAAATCCTGAAGGTCGGGGTTGCGCACAAGTCGACCCCCTTCCGTAGAGCAAAATCCTGAAGGTCGGGGTCGCACAAGTGTGCACCCCCTTCCGTAGAGCAAAATCCTGAAGGTCGGGGTCGCGCAAGGGTCGACATGGGTCGAGGTGGACTATCATGCGAAACCACTTTTTTCGGTCCCTACGGTGCCCCTAGATGATGAAAAGTACAATCCGAGGATGATTACGAACACTTTTGTGCACCCCCTTCCGTAGAGCAAAATCCTGAAGGTCGGGGTTGCGCACAAGTCGACCCCCTTCCGTAGAGCAAAATCCTGAAGGTCGGGGTCGCGCAAGGGTCGACATGGGTCGAGGTGGACTATCATGCGAAACCACTTTTTTCGGTCCCTACGGTGCCCCTAGATGATGAAAAGTACAATCCGAGGTTGATTACGAACACTTTTGTGCACCCCCTTCCGTAGAGCAAAATCCTGAAGGTCGGGGTTGCGCACAAGTCGACCCCCTTCCGTAGAGCAAAATCCTGAAGGTCGGGGTCGCGCAAGGGTCGACATGGGTCGAGGTGGACTATCATGCGAAACCACTTTTTTCGGTCCCTACGGTGCCCCTAGATGATGAAAAGTACAATCCGAGGTTGATTACGAACACTTTTGTGCACCCCCTTCCGTAGAGCAAAATCCTGAAGGTCGGGGTCGCGCAAGGGTCGACATGGGTCGAGGTGGACTATCATGCGAAACCACTTTTTTCGGTCCCTACGGTGCCCCTAGATGATGAAAAGTACAATCCCAGGTTGATTACGAACACTTTTGTGCACCCCCTTCCGTAGAGCAAAATCCTGAAGGTCGGGGTTGCGCACAAGTAGACCCCCTTCCGTAGAGCAAAATCCTGAAGGTCGGGGTCGCGCAAGGGTCGACATGGGTCGAGGTGGACTATCATGCGAAACCACTTTTTTCGGTCCCTACGGTGCCCCTAGATGATGAAAAGTACAATCCGAGGTTGATTACGAACACTTTTGTGCACCCCCTTCCGTAGAGCAAAATCCTGAAGGTCGGGGTTGCGCACAAGTCGACCCCCTTCCGTAGAGCAAAATCCTGAAGGTCGGGGTCGCACAAGTGTGCACCCCCTTCCGTAGAGCAAAATCCTGAAGGTCGGGGTCGCGCAAGGGTCGACATGGGTCGAGGTGGACTATCATGCGAAACCACTTTTTTCGGTCCCTACGGTGCCCCTAGATGATGAAAAGTACAATCCGAGGATGATTACGAACACTTTTGTGCACCCCCTTCCGTAGAGCAAAATCCTGAAGGTCGGGGTTGCGCACAAGTCGACCCCCTTCCGTAGAGCAAAATCCTGAAGGTCGGGGTCGCGCAAGGGTCGACATGGGTCGAGGTGGACTATCATGCGAAACCACTTTTTTCGGTCCCTACGGTGCCCCTAGATGATGAAAAGTACAATCCGAGGTTGATTACGAACACTTTTGTGCACCCCCTTCCGTAGAGCAAAATCCTGAAGGTCGGGGTCGCGCACAAGTAGACCCCCTTCCGTAGAGCAAAATCCTGAAGGTCGGGGTCGCGCAAGGGTCGACATGGGTCGAGGTGGACTATCATGCGAAACCACTTTTTTCGGTCCCTACGGTGCCCCTAGATGATGAAAAGTACAATCCGAGGTTGATTACGAACACTTTTGTGCACCCCCTTCCGTAGAGCAAAATCCTGAAGGTCGGGGTCGCGCACAAGTAGACCCCCTTCCGTAGAGCAAAATCCTGAAGGTCGGGGTCGCGCAAGGGTCGACATGGGTCGAGGTGGACTATCATGCGAAACCACTTTTTTCGGTCCCTACGGTGCCCCTAGATGATGAAAAGTACAATCCGAGGTTGATTACGAACACTTTTGTGCACCCCCTTCCGTAGAGCAAAATCCTGAAGGTCGGGGTCGCGCACAAGTAGACCCCCTTCCGTAGAGCAAAATCCTGAAGGTCGGGGTCGCGCAAGGGTCGACATGGGTCGAGGTGGACTATCATGCGAAACCACTTTTTTCGGTCCCTACGGTGCCCCTAGATGATGAAAAGTACAATCCGAGGTTGATTACGAACACTTTTGTGCACCCCCTTCCGTAGAGCAAAATCCTGAAGGTCGGGGTCGCGCAAGGGTCGACATGGGTCGAGGTGGACTATCATGCGAAACCACTTTTTTCGGTCCCTACGGTGCCCCTAGATGATGAAAAGTACAATCCGAGGTTGATTACGAACACTTTTGTGCACCCCCTTCCGTAGAGCAAAATCCTGAAGGTCGGGGTCGCGCAAGGGTCGACATGGGTCGAGGTGGACTATCATGCGAAACCACTTTTTTCGGTCCCTACGGTGCCCCTAGATGATGAAAAGTACAATCCGAGGTTGATTACGAACACTTTTGTGCACCCCCTTCCGTAGAGCAAAATCCTGAAGGTCGGGGTCGCGCAAGGGTCGACATGGGTCGAGGTGGACTATCATGCGAAACCACTTTTTTCGGTCCCTACGGTGCCCCTAGATGATGAAAAGTACAATCCGAGGTTGATTACGAACACTTTTGTGCACCCCCTTCCGTAGAGCAAAATCCTGAAGGTCGGGGTTGCGCACAAGTAGACCCCCTTCCGTAGAGCAAAATCCTGAAGGTCGGGGTCGCGCAAGGGTCGACATGGGTCGAGGTGGACTATCATGCGAAACCACTTTTTTCGGTCCCTACGGTGCCCCTAGATGATGAAAAGTACAATCCGAGGTTGATTACGAACACTTTTGTGCACCCCCAAAAATGGCCAAAATCCTGAAGGTCGGGTTCTCGGGGCGGTCGAGGCCCTCTGACGTGCACGAAAAACCGGTACCCACGCCGAGCTTCAGAATTTGGTCTCCAGAGACTAAGTCCCAACCGAAACTGGCAACCCACAAAAGTGTACCAAGGAGTGGTCGGATCGAGTTACAGTGTTCGAGAGTATTGACGAGCATGGTTATACGCAACTTTTTGCTAAAGGTGTCCAAGACCGTCAGACCCTTACTTACGGAGATATAAGACACGTGCGTGGTTGCTCGTGCCGAGCTTCAGAAATGTTGCTCCAGAGACTAAGTCCCAGAAAACCTTCGGACCCCAAAAACTCCCAGAAGGAGTCGTCGGATCGTTTCGCGATGTTCTAGTGAAATGTTCAGCTCGACGGAATGCAACTTTTACCTAAAGGGGTCCAAGACCGTCAGACGCTTAGGTACGGAGATACGGGCATGGGTCGGTTTTCCCCATACAAAATACCCAATGGAAAACTGCAAAACCCCAAAACAGGTCGAAGGAGTGGTCGGATCGTTTCGTGGTGTTCTAGTGAAATGTTCCATTCGATAGGGCGCAACTTTTTGCTAAAGGTGTCCAAGACCGTCAGACCCTTACTTACGGAGATATAAGACACGTGCGTGGTTGCTCGTGCCGAGCTTCAGAAATGTTGCTCCAGAGACTAAGTCCCAGAAAACCTTCCGACCCCAAAAACTCCCAGAAGGAATCGTCGGATCGTTTCGCGATGTTCTAGTGAAATGTTCAGCTCGACGGAATGCAACTTTTACCTCAAGGGGTCCAAGACCGTCAGACGCTTAGGTACGGAGATACGGGCATGGGTCGGTTTTCCCCATACAAAATACCCCATGGAAAACTGCAAAACCCAAAAACAGGTCGAAGGAGTGGTCGGATCGTTTCGTGGTGTTCTAGTGAAATGTTCCATTCGATAGGGCGCAACTTTTTGCTAAAGGTGTCCAAGACCGTCAGACCCTTACTTACGGAGATATAAGACACGTGCGTGGTTGCTCGTGCCGAGCTTCAGAAATGTTGCTCCAGAGACTAAGTCCCAGAAAACCTTCGGACCCCAAAAACTCCCAGAAGGAGTCGTCGGATCGTTTCGCGATGTTCTAGTGAAATGTTCAGCTCGACGGAATGCAACTTTTACCTAAAGGGGTCCAAGACCGTCAGACGCTTAGGTACGGAGATACGGGCATGGGTCGGTTTTCCCCATACAAAATACCCAATGGAAAACTGCAAAACCCCAAAACAGGTCGAAGGAGTGGTCGGATCGTTTCGTGGTGTTCTAGTGAAATGTTCCATTCGATAGGGCGCAACTTTTTGCTAAAGGTGTCCAAGACCGTCAGACCCTTACTTACGGAGATATAAGACACGTGCGTGGTTGCTCGTGCCGAGCTTCAGAAATGTTGCTCCAGAGACTAAGTCCCAGAAAACCTTCCGACCCCAAAAACTCCCAGAAGGAGTCGTCGGATCGTTTCGCGATGTTCTAGTGAAATGTTCAGCTCGACGGAATGCAACTTTTACCTCAAGGGGTCCAAGACCGTCAGACGCTTAGGTACGGAGATACGGGCATGGGTCGGTTTTCCCCATACAAAATACCCCATGGAAAACTGCAAAACCCAAAAACAGGTCGAAGGAGTGGTCGGATCGTTTCGTGGTGTTCTAGTGAAATGTTCCATTCGATAGGGCGCAACTTTTTGCTAAAGGTGTCCAAGACCGTCAGACCCTTACTTACGGAGATATAAGACACGTGCGTGGTTGCTCGTGCCGAGCTTCAGAAATGTTGCTCCAGAGACTAAGTCCCAGAAAACCTTCGGACCCCAAAAACTCCCAGAAGGAGTCGTCGGATCGTTTCGCGATGTTCTAGTGAAATGTTCAGCTCGACGGAATGCAACTTTTACCTAAAGGGGTCCAAGACCGTCAGACGCTTAGGTACGGAGATACGGGCATGGGTCGGTTTTCCCCATACAAAATACCCCATGGGAAACTGCAAAACCCCAAAACAGGTCGAAGGAGTGGTCGGATCGTTTCGTGGTGTTCTAGTGAAATGTTCCATTCGATAGGGCGCAACTTTTTGCTAAAGGTGTCCAAAACCGTCAGACCCTTACTTACGGAGATATAAGACACGTGCGTGGTTGCTCGTGCCGAGCTTCAGAAATGTTGCTCCAGAGACTAAGTCCCAGAAAACCTTCGGACCCCAAAAACTCCCAGAAGGAGTCGTCGGATCGTTTCGCGATGTTCTAGTGAAATGTTCAGCTCGACGGAATGCAACTTTTACCTAAAGGGGTCCAAGACCGTCAGACGCTTAGGTACGGAGATACGGGCATGGGTCGGTTTTCCCCATACAAAATACCCCATGGAAAACTGCAAAACCCCAAAACAGGTCGAAGGAGTGGTCGGATCGTTTCGTGATGTTCTAGTGAAATGTTCCATTCGATAGGGCGCAACTTTTTGCTAAAGGTGTCCAAGACCGTCAGACCCTTACTTACGGAGATATAAGACACGTGCGTGGTTGCTCGTGCCGAGCTTCAGAAATGTTGCTCCAGAGACTAAGTCCCAGAAAACCTTCCGACCCCAAAAACTCCCAGAAGGAGTCGTCGGATCGTTTCGCGATGTTCTAGTGAAATGTTCAGCTCGACGGAATGCAACTTTTACCTCAAGGGGTCCAAGACCGTCAGACGCTTAGGTACGGAGATACGGGCATGGGTCGGTTTTCCCCATACAAAATACCCCATGGAAAACTGCAAAACCCAAAAACAGGTCGAAGGAGTGGTCGGATCGTTTCGTGGTGTTCTAGTGAAATGTTCCATTCGATAGGGCGCAACTTTTTGCTAAAGGTGTCCAAGACCGTCAGACCCTTACTTACGGAGATATAAGACACGTGCGTGGTTGCTCGTGCCGAGCTTCAGAAATGTTGCTCCAGAGACTAAGTCCCAGAAAACCTTCGGACCCCAAAAACTCCCAGAAGGAGTCGTCGGATCGTTTCGCGATGTTCTAGTGAAATGTTCAGCTCGACGGAATGCAACTTTTACCTAAAGGGGTCCAAGACCGTCAGACGCTTAGGTACGGAGATACGGGCATGGGTCGGTTTTCCCCATACAAAATACCCCATGGGAAACTGCAAAACCCCAAAACAGGTCGAAGGAGTGGTCGGATCGTTTCGTGGTGTTCTAGTGAAATGTTCCATTCGATAGGGCGCAACTTTTTGCTAAAGGTGTCCAAAACCGTCAGACCCTTACTTACGGAGATATAAGACACGTGCGTGGTTGCTCGTGCCGAGCTTCAGAAATGTTGCTCCAGAGACTAAGTCCCAGAAAACCTTCGGACCCCAAAAACTCCCAGAAGGAGTCGTCGGATCGTTTCGCGATGTTCTAGTGAAATGTTCAGCTCGACGGAATGCAACTTTTACCTAAAGGGGTCCAAGACCGTCAGACGCTTAGGTACGGAGATACGGGCATGGGTCGGTTTTCCCCATACAAAATACCCCATGGAAAACTGCAAAACCCCAAAACAGGTCGAAGGAGTGGTCGGATCGTTTCGTGATGTTCTAGTGAAATGTTCCATTCGATAGGGCGCAACTTTTTGCTAAAGGTGTCCAAGACCGTCAGACCCTTACTTACGGAGATATAAGACACGTGCGTGGTTGCTCGTGCCGAGCTTCAGAAATGTTGCTCCAGAGACTAAGTCCCAGAAAACCTTCCGACCCCAAAAACTCCCAGAAGGAGTCGTCGGATCGTTTCGCGATGTTCTAGTGAAATGTTCAGCTCGACGGTATGCAACTTTTACCTAAAGGGGTCCAAGACCGTCAGACGCTTAGGTACGGAGATACGGGCATGGGTCGGTTTTCCCCATACAAAATACCCCATGGGAAACTGCAAAACCCCAAAACAGGTCGAAGGAGTGGTCGGATCGTTTCGTGGTGTTCTAGTGAAATGTTCCATTCGATAGGGCGCAACTTTTTGCTAAAGGTGTCCAAGACCGTCAGACCCTTACTTACGGAGATATAAGACACGTGCGTGGTTGCTCGTGCCGAGCTTCAGAAATGTTGCTCCAGAGACTAAGTCCCAGAAAACCTTCCGACCCCAAAAACTCCCAGAAGGAGTCGTCGGATCGTTTCGCGATGTTCTAGTGAAATGTTCAGCTCGACGGAATGCAACTTTTACCTCAAGGGGTCCAAGACCGTCAGACGCTTAGGTACGGAGATACGGGCATGGGTCGGTTTTCCCCATACAAAATACCCCATGGAAAACTGCAAAACCCAAAAACAGGTCGAAGGAGTGGTCGGATCGTTTCGTGGTGTTCTAGTGAAATGTTCCATTCGATAGGGCGCAACTTTTTGCTAAAGGTGTCCAAGACCGTCAGACCCTTACTTACGGAGATATAAGACACGTGCGTGGTTGCTCGTGCCGAGCTTCAGAAATGTTGCTCCAGAGACTAAGTCCCAGAAAACCTTCGGACCCCAAAAACTCCCAGAAGGAGTCGTCGGATCGTTTCGCGATGTTCTAGTGAAATGTTCAGCTCGACGGAATGCAACTTTTACCTAAAGGGGTCCAAGACCGTCAGACGCTTAGGTACGGAGATACGGGCATGGGTCGGTTTTCCCCATACAAAATACCCCATGGGAAACTGCAAAACCCCAAAACAGGTCGAAGGAGTGGTCGGATCGTTTCGTGGTGTTCTAGTGAAATGTTCCATTCGATAGGGCGCAACTTTTTGCTAAAGGTGTCCAAAACCGTCAGACCCTTACTTACGGAGATATAAGACACGTGCGTGGTTGCTCGTGCCGAGCTTCAGAAATGTTGCTCCAGAGACTAAGTCCCAGAAAACCTTCGGACCCCAAAAACTCCCAGAAGGAGTCGTCGGATCGTTTCGCGATGTTCTAGTGAAATGTTCAGCTCGACGGAATGCAACTTTTACCTAAAGGGGTCCAAGACCGTCAGACGCTTAGGTACGGAGATACGGGCATGGGTCGGTTTTCCCCATACAAAATACCCCATGGAAAACTGCAAAACCCCAAAACAGGTCGAAGGAGTGGTCGGATCGTTTCGTGATGTTCTAGTGAAATGTTCCATTCGATAGGGCGCAACTTTTTGCTAAAGGTGTCCAAGACCGTCAGACCCTTACTTACGGAGATATAAGACACGTGCGTGGTTGCTCGTGCCGAGCTTCAGAAATGTTGCTCCAGAGACTAAGTCCCAGAAAACCTTCCGACCCCAAAAACTCCCAGAAGGAGTCGTCGGATCGTTTCGCGATGTTCTAGTGAAATGTTCAGCTCGACGGTATGCAACTTTTACCTAAAGGGGTCCAAGACCGTCAGACGCTTAGGTACGGAGATACGGGCATGGGTCGGTTTTCCCCATACAAAATACCCCATGGGAAACTGCAAAACCCCAAAACAGGTCGAAGGAGTGGTCGGATCGTTTCGTGGTGTTCTACTGACTTTTTAGGCTTACCGAGACACAACTTTCCGCAGAAGGGTGCAAAACTGTCAGACTCATAGTTTCGGAGATACAAGCATGGGTCATGTTTGCTCGTGCCGAGCTTCAGAATTTTCCATGGCCAAAAAGCCCTAGAATTTGACATTTCACTATTATAGGGAGGTATGGTTGTACTGAGTCGTCATAGAAAGTTTAGCCTCCTCATGTAAACTGACGATTCGATATCAGGGAGGTCGGGAGTTGTCGAAAAGAGACCCTAGGACCTAATACTAGACTCATGTAGTGGCAAGGTGTTTCGACCCGTGGGTGACGGTTGTATGAAATTTGGGTGACGGCAACTACGACTGGTTCTGGTACCGGGAAGGTGTGTCCTGGTGTCCGGAGGCGTTTTAACGGTAGCTGGGCGGTCGGAACGGTGACCTAGGGTGGTTTTGGGGTAAATCACCTACCTCCACCGA
>NW_026525517.1:87500-107500 GCF_943737925.1 Anopheles nili | reverse complement strand
GGTCGACATGGGTCGAGGTGGACTATCATGCGAAACCACTTTTTTCGGTCCCTACGGTGCCCCTAGATGATGAAAAGTACAATCCGAGGTTGATTACGAACACTTTTGTGCACCCCCTTCCGTAGAGCAAAATCCTGAAGGTCGGGGTTGCGCACAAGTAGACCCCCTTCCGTAGAGCAAAATCCTGAAGGTCGGGGTCGCGCAAGGGTCGACATGGGTCGAGGTGGACTATCATGCGAAACCACTTTTTTCGGTCCCTACGGTGCCCCTAGATGATGAAAAGTACAATCCGAGGTTGATTACGAACACTTTTGTGCACCCCCTTCCGTAGAGCAAAATCCTGAAGGTCGGGGTCGCACAAGTGTGCACCCCCTTCCGTAGAGCAAAATCCTGAAGGTCGGGGTCGCGCAAGGGTCGACATGGGTCGAGGTGGACTATCATGCGAAACCACTTTTTTCGGTCCCTACGGTGCCCCTAGATGATGAAAAGTACAATCCGAGGTTGATTACGAACACTTTTGTGCACCCCCTTCCGTAGAGCAAAATCCTGAAGGTCGGGGTTGCGCACAAGTAGACCCCCTTCCGTAGAGCAAAATCCTGAAGGTCGGGGTCGCGCAAGGGTCGACATGGGTCGAGGTGGACTATCATGCGAAACCACTTTTTTCGGTCCCTACGGTGCCCCTAGATGATGAAAAGTACAATCCGAGGTTGATTACGAACACTTTTGTGCACCCCCTTCCGTAGAGCAAAATCCTGAAGGTCGGGGTTGCGCACAAGTGTGCACCCCCTTCCGTAAAGCAAAATCCTGAAGGTCGGGGTCGCGCAAGGGTCGACATGGGTCGAGGTGGACTATCATGCGAAACCACTTTTTTCGGTCCCTACGGTGCCCCTAGATGATGAAAAGTACAATCCGAGGTTGATTACGAACACTTTTGTGCACCCCCTTCCGTAGAGCAAAATCCTGAAGGTCGGGGTTGCGCACAAGTAGACCCCCTTCCGTAGAGCAAAATCCTGAAGGTCGGGGTTGCGCAAGGGTCGACATGGGTCGAGGTGGACTATCATGCGAAACCACTTTTTTCGGTCCCTACGGTGTCCCTAGATGATGAAAAGTACAATCCGAGGTTGATTACGAACACTTTTGTGCACCCCCTTCCGTAGAGCAAAATCCTGAAGGTCGGGGTCGCGCAAGGGTCGACATGGGTCGAGGTGGACTATCATGCGAAACCACTTTTTTCGGTCCCTACGGTGCCCCTAGATGATGAAAAGTACAATCCGAGGTTGATTACGAACACTTTTGTGCACCCCCTTCCGTAGAGCAAAATCCTGAAGGTCGGGGTTGCGCACAAGTGTGCACCCCCTTCCGTAAAGCAAAATCCTGAAGGTCGGGGTCGCGCAAGGGTCGACATGGGTCGAGGTGGACTATCATGCGAAACCACTTTTTTCGGTCCCTACGGTGCCCCTAGATGATGAAAAGTACAATCCGAGGTTGATTACGAACACTTTTGTGCACCCCCTTCCGTAGAGCAAAATCCTGAAGGTCGGGGTTGCGCACAAGTAGACCCCCTTCCGTAGAGCAAAATCCTGAAGGTCGGGGTAGCGCAAGGGTCGACATGGGTCGAGGTGGACTATCATGCGAAACCACTTTTTTCGGTCCCTACGGTGTCCCTAGATGATGAAAAGTACAATCCGAGGTTGATTACGAACACTTTTGTGCACCCCCTTCCGTAGAGCAAAATCCTGAAGGTCGGGGTTGCGCACAAGTAGACCCCCTTCCGTAGAGCAAAATCCTGAAGGTCGGGGTCGCGCAAGGGTCGACATGGGTCGAGGTGGACTATCATGCGAAACCACTTTTTTCGGTCCCTACGGTGCCCCTAGATGATGAAAAGTACAATCCGAGGTTGATTACGAACACTTTTGTGCACCCCCTTCCGTAGAGCAAAATCCTGAAGGTCGGGGTTGCGCACAAGTCGACCCCCTTCCGTAGAGCAAAATCCTGAAGGTCGGGGTCGCGCAAGGGTCGACATGGGTCGAGGTGGACTATCATGCGAAACCACTTTTTTCGGTCCCTACGGTGCCCCTAGATGATGAAAAGTACAATCCGAGGTTGATTACGAACACTTTTGTGCACCCCCTTCCGTAGAGCAAAATCCTGAAGGTCGGGGTCGCGCAAGGGTCGACATGGGTCGAGGTGGACTATCATGCGAAACCACTTTTTTCGGTCCCTACGGTGCCCCTAGATGATGAAAAGTACAATCCGAGGTTGATTACGAACACTTTTGTGCACCCCCTTCCGTAGAGCAAAATCCTGAAGGTCGGGGTTGCGCACAAGTGTGCACCCCCTTCCGTAAAGCAAAATCCTGAAGGTCGGGGTCGCGCAAGGGTCGACATGGGTCGAGGTGGACTATCATGCGAAACCACTTTTTTCGGTCCCTACGGTGCCCCTAGATGATGAAAAGTACAATCCGAGGTTGATTACGAACACTTTTGTGCACCCCCTTCCGTAGAGCAAAATCCTGAAGGTCGGGGTTGCGCACAAGTAGACCCCCTTCCGTAGAGCAAAATCCTGAAGGTCGGGGTTGCGCAAGGGTCGACATGGGTCGAGGTGGACTATCATGCGAAACCACTTTTTTCGGTCCCTACGGTGTCCCTAGATGATGAAAAGTACAATCCGAGGTTGATTACGAACACTTTTGTGCACCCCCTTCCGTAGAGCAAAATCCTGAAGGTCGGGGTTGCGCACAAGTCGACCCCCTTCCGTAGAGCAAAATCCTGAAGGTCGGGGTCGCGCAAGGGTCGACATGGGTCGAGGTGGACTATCATGCGAAACCACTTTTTTCGGTCCCTACGGTGCCCCTAGATGATGAAAAGTACAATCCGAGGTTGATTACGAACACTTTTGTGCACCCCCTTCCGTAGAGCAAAATCCTGAAGGTCGGGGTCGCGCAAGGGTCGACATGGGTCGAGGTGGACTATCATGCGAAACCACTTTTTTCGGTCCCTACGGTGCCCCTAGATGATGAAAAGTACAATCCGAGGTTGATTACGAACACTTTTGTGCACCCCCTTCCGTAGAGCAAAATCCTGAAGGTCGGGGTTGCGCACAAGTGTGCACCCCCTTCCGTAAAGCAAAATCCTGAAGGTCGGGGTCGCGCAAGGGTCGACATGGGTCGAGGTGGACTATCATGCGAAACCACTTTTTTCGGTCCCTACGGTGCCCCTAGATGATGAAAAGTACAATCCGAGGTTGATTACGAACACTTTTGTGCACCCCCTTCCGTAGAGCAAAATCCTGAAGGTCGGGGTTGCGCACAAGTAGACCCCCTTCCGTAGAGCAAAATCCTGAAGGTCGGGGTTGCGCAAGGGTCGACATGGGTCGAGGTGGACTATCATGCGAAACCACTTTTTTCGGTCCCTACGGTGTCCCTAGATGATGAAAAGTACAATCCGAGGTTGATTACGAACACTTTTGTGCACCCCCTTCCGTAGAGCAAAATCCTGAAGGTCGGGGTTGCGCACAAGTAGACCCCCTTCCGTAGAGCAAAATCCTGAAGGTCGGGGTTGCGCAAGGGTCGACATGGGTCGAGGTGGACTATCATGCGAAACCACTTTTTTCGGTCCCTACGGTGTCCCTAGATGATGAAAAGTACAATCCGAGGTTGATTACGAACACTTTTGTGCACCCCCTTCCGTAGAGCAAAATCCTGAAGGTCGGGGTTGCGCACAAGTAGACCCCCTTCCGTAGAGCAAAATCCTGAAGGTCGGGGTCGCGCAAGGGTCGACATGGGTCGAGGTGGACTATCATGCGAAACCACTTTTTTCGGTCCCTACGGTGCCCCTAGATGATGAAAAGTACAATCCGAGGTTGATTACGAACACTTTTGTGCACCCCCTTCCGTAGAGCAAAATCCTGAAGGTCGGGGTTGCGCACAAGTCGACCCCCTTCCGTAGAGCAAAATCCTGAAGGTCGGGGTCGCGCAAGGGTCGACATGGGTCGAGGTGGACTATCATGCGAAACCACTTTTTTCGGTCCCTACGGTGCCCCTAGATGATGAAAAGTACAATCCGAGGTTGATTACGAACACTTTTGTGCACCCCCTTCCGTAGAGCAAAATCCTGAAGGTCGGGGTCGCGCAAGGGTCGACATGGGTCGAGGTGGACTATCATGCGAAACCACTTTTTTCGGTCCCTACGGTGCCCCTAGATGATGAAAAGTACAATCCGAGGTTGATTACGAACACTTTTGTGCACCCCCTTCCGTAGAGCAAAATCCTGAAGGTCGGGGTTGCGCACAAGTGTGCACCCCCTTCCGTAAAGCAAAATCCTGAAGGTCGGGGTCGCGCAAGGGTCGACATGGGTCGAGGTGGACTATCATGCGAAACCACTTTTTTCGGTCCCTACGGTGCCCCTAGATGATGAAAAGTACAATCCGAGGTTGATTACGAACACTTTTGTGCACCCCCTTCCGTAGAGCAAAATCCTGAAGGTCGGGGTTGCGCACAAGTAGACCCCCTTCCGTAGAGCAAAATCCTGAAGGTCGGGGTTGCGCAAGGGTCGACATGGGTCGAGGTGGACTATCATGCGAAACCACTTTTTTCGGTCCCTACGGTGTCCCTAGATGATGAAAAGTACAATCCGAGGTTGATTACGAACACTTTTGTGCACCCCCTTCCGTAGAGCAAAATCCTGAAGGTCGGGGTTGCGCACAAGTAGACCCCCTTCCGTAGAGCAAAATCCTGAAGGTCGGGGTCGCGCAAGGGTCGACATGGGTCGAGGTGGACTATCATGCGAAACCACTTTTTTCGGTCCCTACGGTGCCCCTAGATGATGAAAAGTACAATCCGAGGTTGATTACGAACACTTTTGTGCACCCCCTTCCGTAGAGCAAAATCCTGAAGGTCGGGGTCGCGCAAGGGTCGACATGGGTCGAGGTGGACTATCATGCGAAACCACTTTTTTCGGTCCCTACGGTGCCCCTAGATGATGAAAAGTACAATCCGAGGTTGATTACGAACACTTTTGTGCACCCCCAAAAACGGCCAAAATCCTGAAGGTCCGGGTTCTCGGGGCGGTCGAGGCCCTCGGACGTGCACGAAAAGTCGGTACCCACGCCGAGCTTCAGAATTTGGTCTCCAGAGACTAAGTCCCAACCGAAACTGGCAACCCACAAAAGTGTACCAAGGAGTGGTCGGATCGAGTTACAGTGTTCGAGAGTATTGACGAGGATGGTTATACGCAACTTTTTGCTAAAGGTGTCCAAGACCGTCAGACCCTTACTTACGGAGATATAAGACACGTGCGTGGTTGCTCGTGCCGAGCTTCAGAAATGTTGCTCCAGAGACTAAGTCCCAGAAAACCTTCGGACCCCAAAAACTCCCAGAAGGAGTCGTCGGATCGTTTCGCGATGTTCTAGTGAAATGTTCAGCTCGACGGAATGCAACTTTTACCTAAAGGGGTCCAAGACCGTCAGACGCTTAGGTACGGAGATACGGGCATGGGTCGGTTTTCCCCATACAAAATACCCCATGGAAAACTGCAAAACCCCAAAACAGGTCGAAGGAGTGGTCGGATCGTTTCGTGGTGTTCTAGTGAAATGGTCCATTCGATAGGGCGCAACTTTTTGCTAAAGGTGTCCAAGACCGTCAGACCCTTACTTACGGAGATATAAGACACGTGCGTGGTTGCCCGTGCCGAGCTTCAGAAATGTTGCTCCAGAGACTAAGTCCCAGAAAACCTTCGGACCCCAAAAACTCCCAGAAGGAGTCGTCGGATCGTTTCGCGATGTTCTAGTGAAATGTTCAGCTCGACGGAATGCAACTTTTACCTAAAGGGGTCCAAGACCGTCAGACGCTTAGGTACGGAGATACGGGCATGGGTCGGTTTTCCCCATACAAAATACCCCATGGAAAACTGCAAAACCCAAAAACAGGTCGAAGGAGTGGTCGGATCGTTTCGTGGTGTTCTAGTGAAATGTTCCATTCGATAGGGCGCAACTTTTTGCTAAAGGTGTCCAAGACCGTCAGACCCTTACTTACGGAGATATAAGACACGTGCGTGGTTGCTCGTGCCGAGCTTCAGAAATGTTGCTCCAGAGACTAAGTCCCAGAAAACCTTCGGACCCCAAAAACTCCCAGAAGGAGTCGTCGGATCGTTTCGCGATGTTCTAGTGAAATGTTCAGCTCGACGGAATGCAACTTTTACCTAAAGGGGTTCAAGACCGTCAGACGCTTAGGTACGGAGATACGGGCATGGGTCGGTTTTCCCCATACAAAATACCCCATGGAAAACTGCAAAACCCCAAAACAGGTCGAAGGAGTGGTCGGATCGTTTCGTGGTGTTCTAGTGAAATGTTCCATTCGATAGGGCGCAACTTTTTGCTAAAGGTGTCCAAGACCGTCAGACCCTTACTTACGGAGATATAAGACACGTGCGTGGTTGCTCGTGCCGAGCTTCAGAAATGTTGCTCCAGAGACTAAGTCCCAGAAAGCCTTCGGACCCCAAAAACTCCCAGAAGGAGGCGTCAGATCGTTTTGCGATGTTCTAGTGAAATGTTCAGCTCGACGAAATGCAACTTTTACCTAAAGGGGTCCAAGACCGTCAGACGCTTAGGTACGGAGATACGGGCATGGGTCGGTTTTCCCCATACAAAATACCCCATGGAAAACTGCAAAACCCAAAAACAGGTCGAAGGAGTGGTCGGATCGTTTCGTGATGTTCTAGTGAAATGTTCCATTCGATAGGGCGCAACTTTTTGCTAAAGGTGTCCAAGACCGTCAGACCCTTACTTACGGAGATATAAGACACGGGCGTGGTTGCTCGTGCCGAGCTTCAGAAATGTTGCTCCAGAGACTAAGTCCCAGAAAACCTTCGGACCCCAAAAACTCCCAGAAGGAGTCGTCGGATCGTTTCGCGATGTTCTAGTGAAATGTTCAGCTCGACGGAATGCAACTTTTACCTAAAGGGGTCCAAGACCGTCAGACGCTTAGGTACGGAGATACGGGCATGGGTCGGTTTTCCCCATACAAAATACCCCATGGAAAACTGCAAAACCCAAAAACAGGTCGAAGGAGTGGTCGGATCGTTTCGTGGTGTTCTAGTGAAATGTTCCATTCGATAGGGCGCAACTTTTTGCTAAAGGTGTCCAAGACCGTCAGACCCTTACTTACGGAGATATAAGACACGTGCGTGGTTGCTCGTGCCGAGCTTCAGAAATGTTGCTCCAGAGACTAAGTCCCAGAAAACCTTCGGACCCCAAAAACTCCCAGAAGGAGTCGTCGGATCGTTTCGCGATGTTCTAGTGAAATGTTCAGCTCGACGGAATGCAACTTTTACCTAAAGGGGTCCAAGACCGTCAGACGCTTAGGTACGGAGATACGGGCATGGGTCGGTTTTCCCCATACAAAATACCCCATGGAAAACTGCAAAACCCAAAAACAGGTCGAAGGAGTGGTCGGATCGTTTCGTGATGTTCTAGTGAAATGTTCCATTCGATAGGGCGCAACTTTTTGCTAAAGGTGTCCAAGACCGTCAGACCCTTACTTACGGAGATATAAGACACGTGCGTGGTTGCTCGTGCCGAGCTTCAGAAATGTTGCTCCAGAGACTAAGTCCCAGAAAACCTTCGGACCCCAAAAACTCCCAGAAGGAGTCGTCAGATCGTTTCGCGATGTTCTAGTGAAATGTTCAGCTCGACGGAATGCAACTTTTACCTAAAGGGGTCCAAGACCGTCAGACGCTTAGGTACGGAGATACGGGCATGGGTCGGTTTTCCCCATACAAAATACCCCATGGAAAACTGCAAAACCCCAAAACAGGTCGAAGGAGTGGTCGGATCGTTTCGTGGTGTTCTAGTGAAATGTTTCATTCAATAGGGCGCAACTTTTTGCTAAAGGTGTCCAAGACCGTCAGACACTTACTTACGGAGATATAAGACACGTGCGTGGTTGCTCGTGCCGAGCTTCAGAAATGTTGCTCCAGAGACTAAGTCCCAGAAAACCTTCCGACCCCAAAAACTCCCAGAAGGAGTCGTCGGATCGTTTCGCGATGTTCTAGTGAAATGTTCAGCTCGACGGAATGCAACTTTTACCTAAAGGGGTCCAAGACCGTCAGACGCTTAGGTACGGAGGTACGGGCATGGGTCGGTTTTCCCCATACAAAATACCCCATGGAAAACTGCAAAACCCAAAAACAGGTCGAAGGAGTGGTCGGATCGTTTCGTGGTGTTCTAGTGAAATGTTCCATTCGATAGAGCGCAACTTTTTGCTAAAGGTGTCCAAGACCGTCAGACCCTTACTTACGGAGATATAAGACACGGGCGTGGTTGCTCGTGCCGAGCTTCAGAAATGTTGCTCCAGAGACTAAGTCCCAGAAAACCTTCGGACCCCAAAAACTCCCAGAAGGAGTCGTCGGATCGTTTCGAGATGTTCTAGTGAAATGTTCAGCTCGACGGAATGCAACTTTTACCTAAAGGGGTCCAAGACCGTCAGACGCTTAGGTACGGAGATACGGGCATGGGTCGGTTTTCCCTATACAAAATACCCCATGGAAAACTGCAAAACCCAAAAACAGGTCGAAGGAGTGGTCGGATCGTTTCGTGGTGTTCTAGTGAAATGTTCCATTCGATAGGGCGCAACTTTTTGCTAAAGGTGTCCAAGACCGTCAGACCCTTACTTACGGAGATATAAGACACGTGCGTGGTTGCTCGTGCCGAGCTTCAGAAATGTTGCTCCAGAGACTAAGTCCCAGAAAACCTTCCGACCCCAAAAACTCCCAGAAGGAGTCGTCGGATCGTTTCGCGATGTTCTAGTGAAATGTTCAGCTCGACGGAATGCAACTTTTACCTAAAGGGGTCCAAGACCGTCAGACGCTTAGGTACGGAGATACGGGCATGGGTCGGTTTTCCCCATACAAAATACCCCATGGAAAACTGCAAAACCCCAAAACAGGTCGAAGGAGTGGTCGGATCGTTTCGTGATGTTCTAGTGAAATGTTCCATTCGATAGGGCGCAACTTTTTGCTAAAGGTGTCCAAGACCGTCAGACCCTTACTTACGGAGATATAAGACACGTGCGTGGTTGCCCGTGCCGAGCTTCAGAAATGTTGCTCCAGAGACTAAGTCCCAGAAAACCTTCGGACCCCAAAAACTCCCAGAAGGAGTCGTCGGATCGTTTCGCGATGTTCTAGTGAAATGTTCAGCTCGACGGAATGCAACTTTTACCTAAAGGGGTCCAAGACCGTCAGACGCTTAGGTACGGAGATACGGGCATGGGTCGGTTTTCCCCATACAAAATACCCCATGGAAAACTGCAAAACCCAAAAACAGGTCGAAGGAGTGGTCGGATCGTTTCGTGGTGTTCTAGTGAAATGTTCCATTCGATAGGGCGCAACTTTTTGCTAAAGGTGTCCAAGACCGTCAGACCCTTACTTACGGAGATATAAGACACGTGCGTGGTTGCTCGTGCCGAGCTTCAGAAATGTTGCTCCAGAGACTAAGTCCCAGAAAACCTTCGGACCCCAAAAACTCCCAGAAGGAGTCGTCGGATCGTTTCGCGATGTTCTAGTGAAATGTTCAGCTCGACGGAATGCAACTTTTACCTAAAGGGGTTCAAGACCGTCAGACGCTTAGGTACGGAGATACGGGCATGGGTCGGTTTTCCCCATACAAAATACCCCATGGAAAACTGCAAAACCCCAAAACAGGTCGAAGGAGTGGTCGGATCGTTTCGTGGTGTTCTAGTGAAATGTTCCATTCGATAGGGCGCAACTTTTTGCTAAAGGTGTCCAAGACCGTCAGACCCTTACTTACGGAGATATAAGACACGTGCGTGGTTGCTCGTGCCGAGCTTCAGAAATGTTGCTCCAGAGACTAAGTCCCAGAAAGCCTTCGGACCCCAAAAACTCCCAGAAGGAGGCGTCAGATCGTTTTGCGATGTTCTAGTGAAATGTTCAGCTCGACGAAATGCAACTTTTACCTAAAGGGGTCCAAGACCGTCAGACGCTTAGGTACGGAGATACGGGCATGGGTCGGTTTTCCCCATACAAAATACCCCATGGAAAACTGCAAAACCCAAAAACAGGTCGAAGGAGTGGTCGGATCGTTTCGTGATGTTCTAGTGAAATGTTCCATTCGATAGGGCGCAACTTTTTGCTAAAGGTGTCCAAGACCGTCAGACCCTTACTTACGGAGATATAAGACACGTGCGTGGTTGCTCGTGCCGAGCTTCAGAAATGTTGCTCCAGAGACTAAGTCCCAGAAAACCTTCGGACCCCAAAAACTCCCAGAAGGAGTCGTCAGATCGTTTCGCGATGTTCTAGTGAAATGTTCAGCTCGACGGAATGCAACTTTTACCTAAAGGGGTCCAAGACCGTCAGACGCTTAGGTACGGAGGTACGGGCATGGGTCGGTTTTCCCCATACAAAATACCCCATGGAAAACTGCAAAACCCCAAAACAGGTCGAAGGAGTGGTCGGATCGTTTCGTGGTGTTCTAGTGAAATGTTCCATTCGATAGGGCGCAACTTTTTGCTAAAGGTGTCCAAGACCGTCAGACCCTTACTTACGGAGATATAAGACACGTGCGTGGTTGCTCGTGCCGAGCTTCAGAAATGTTGCTCCAGAGACTAAGTCCCAGAAAACCTTCCGACCCCAAAAACTCCCAGAAGGAGTCGTCGGATCGTTTCGCGATGTTCTAGTGAAATGTTCAGCTCGACGGAATGCAACTTTTACCTAAAGGGGTCCAAGACCGTCAGACGCTTAGGTACGGAGATACGGGCATGGGTCGGTTTTCCCCATACAAAATACCCCATGGAAAACTGCAAAACCCAAAAACAGGTCGAAGGAGTGGTCGGATCGTTTCGTGATGTTCTAGTGAAATGTTCCATTCGATAGGGCGCAACGTTTTGCTAAAGGTGTCCAAGACCGTCAGACCCTTACTTACGGAGATATAAGACACGTGCGTGGTTGCTCGTGCCGAGCTTCAGAAATGTTGCTCCAGAGACTAAGTCCCAGAAAACCTTCGGACCCCAAAAACTCCCAGAAGGAGTCGTCAGATCGTTTCGCGATGTTCTAGTGAAATGTTCAGCTCGACGGAATGCAACTTTTACCTAAAGGGGTCCAAGACCGTCAGACGCTTAGGTACGGAGGTACGGGCATGGGTCGGTTTTCCCCATACAAAATACCCCATGGAAAACTGCAAAACCCCAAAACAGGTCGAAGGAGTGGTCGGATCGTTTCGTGGTGTTCTAGTGAAATGTTCCATTCGATAGGGCGCAACTTTTTGCTAAAGGTGTCCAAGACCGTCAGACCCTTACTTACGGAGATATAAGACACGTGCGTGGTTGCTCGTGCCGAGCTTCAGAAATGTTGCTCCAGAGACTAAGTCCCAGAAAACCTTCCGACCCCAAAAACTCCCAGAAGGAGTCGTCGGATCGTTTCGCGATGTTCTAGTGAAATGTTCAGCTCGACGGAATGCAACTTTTACCTAAAGGGGTCCAAGACCGTCAGACGCTTAGGTACGGAGATACGGGCATGGGTCGGTTTTCCCCATACAAAATACCCCATGGAAAACTGCAAAACCCAAAAACAGGTCGAAGGAGTGGTCGGATCGTTTCGTGGTGTTCTAGTGAAATGTTCCATTCGATAGAGCGCAACTTTTTGCTAAAGGTGTCCAAGACCGTCAGACCCTTACTTACGGAGATATAAGACACGGGCGTGGTTGCTCGTGCCGAGCTTCAGAAATGTTGCTCCAGAGACTAAGTCCCAGAAAACCTTCGGACCCCAAAAACTCCCAGAAGGAGTCGTCGGATCGTTTCGCGATGTTCTAGTGAAATGTTCAGCTCGACGGAATGCAACTTTTACCTAAAGGGGTCCAAGACCGTCAGACGCTTAGGTACGGAGATACGGGCATGGGTCGGTTTTCCCCATACAAAATACCCCATGGAAAACTGCAAAACCCAAAAACAGGTCGAAGGAGTGGTCGGATCGTTTCGTGGTGTTCTAGTGAAATGTTCCATTCGATAGGGCGCAACTTTTTGCTAAAGGTGTCCAAGACCGTCAGACCCTTACTTACGGAGATATAAGACACGTGCGTGGTTGCTCGTGCCGAGCTTCAGAAATGTTGCTCCAGAGACTAAGTCCCAGAAAACCTTCGGACCCCAAAAACTCCCAGAAGGAGTCGTCGGATCGTTTCGCGATGTTCTAGTGAAATGTTCAGCTCGACGGAATGCAACTTTTACCTAAAGGGGTCCAAGACCGTCAGACGCTTAGGTACGGAGATACGGGCATGGGTCGGTTTTCCCCATACAAAATACCCCATGGAAAACTGCAAAACCCAAAAACAGGTCGAAGGAGTGGTCGGATCGTTTCGTGATGTTCTAGTGAAATGTTCCATTCGATAGGGCGCAACTTTTTGCTAAAGGTGTCCAAGACCGTCAGACCCTTACTTACGGAGATATAAGACACGTGCGTGGTTGCTCGTGCCGAGCTTCAGAAATGTTGCTCCAGAGACTAAGTCCCAGAAAACCTTCGGACCCCAAAAACTCCCAGAAGGAGTCGTCAGATCGTTTCGCGATGTTCTAGTGAAATGTTCAGCTCGACGGAATGCAACTTTTACCTAAAGGGGTCCAAGACCGTCAGACGCTTAGGTACGGAGATACGGGCATGGGTCGGTTTTCCCCATACAAAATACCCCATGGAAAACTGCAAAACCCCAAAACAGGTCGAAGGAGTGGTCGGATCGTTTCGTGGTGTTCTAGTGAAATGTTTCATTCAATAGGGCGCAACTTTTTGCTAAAGGTGTCCAAGACCGTCAGACACTTACTTACGGAGATATAAGACACGTGCGTGGTTGCTCGTGCCGAGCTTCAGAAATGTTGCTCCAGAGACTAAGTCCCAGAAAACCTTCCGACCCCAAAAACTCCCAGAAGGAGTCGTCGGATCGTTTCGCGATGTTCTAGTGAAATGTTCAGCTCGACGGAATGCAACTTTTACCTAAAGGGGTCCAAGACCGTCAGACGCTTAGGTACGGAGGTACGGGCATGGGTCGGTTTTCCCCATACAAAATACCCCATGGAAAACTGCAAAACCCCAAAACAGGTCGAAGGAGTGGTCGGATCGTTTCGTGGTGTTCTAGTGAAATGTTCCATTCGATAGGGCGCAACTTTTTGCTAAAGGTGTCCAAGACCGTCAGACCCTTACTTACGGAGATATAAGACACGTGCGTGGTTGCTCGTGCCGAGCTTCAGAAATGTTGCTCCAGAGACTAAGTCCCAGAAAACCTTCCGACCCCAAAAACTCCCAGAAGGAGTCGTCGGATCGTTTCGCGATGTTCTAGTGAAATGTTCAGCTCGACGGAATGCAACTTTTACCTAAAGGGGTCCAAGACCGTCAGACGCTTAGGTACGGAGATACGGGCATGGGTCGGTTTTCCCCATACAAAATACCCCATGGAAAACTGCAAAACCCAAAAACAGGTCGAAGGAGTGGTCGGATCGTTTCGTGGTGTTCTAGTGAAATGTTCCATTCGATAGAGCGCAACTTTTTGCTAAAGGTGTCCAAGACCGTCAGACCCTTACTTACGGAGATATAAGACACGGGCGTGGTTGCTCGTGCCGAGCTTCAGAAATGTTGCTCCAGAGACTAAGTCCCAGAAAACCTTCGGACCCCAAAAACTCCCAGAAGGAGTCGTCGGATCGTTTCGAGATGTTCTAGTGAAATGTTCAGCTCGACGGAATGCAACTTTTACCTAAAGGGGTCCAAGACCGTCAGACGCTTAGGTACGGAGATACGGGCATGGGTCGGTTTTCCCTATACAAAATACCCCATGGAAAACTGCAAAACCCAAAAACAGGTCGAAGGAGTGGTCGGATCGTTTCGTGGTGTTCTAGTGAAATGTTCCATTCGATAGGGCGCAACTTTTTGCTAAAGGTGTCCAAGACCGTCAGACCCTTACTTACGGAGATATAAGACACGTGCGTGGTTGCTCGTGCCGAGCTTCAGAAATGTTGCTCCAGAGACTAAGTCCCAGAAAACCTTCCGACCCCAAAAACTCCCAGAAGGAGTCGTCGGATCGTTTCGCGATGTTCTAGTGAAATGTTCAGCTCGACGGAATGCAACTTTTACCTAAAGGGGTCCAAGACCGTCAGACGCTTAGGTACGGAGATACGGGCATGGGTCGGTTTTCCCCATACAAAATACCCCATGGAAAACTGCAAAACCCCAAAACAGGTCGAAGGAGTGGTCGGATCGTTTCGTGATGTTCTAGTGAAATGTTCCATTCGATAGGGCGCAACTTTTTGCTAAAGGTGTCCAAGACCGTCAGACCCTTACTTACGGAGATATAAGACACGTGCGTGGTTGCTCGTGCCGAGCTTCAGAAATGTTGCTCCAGAGACTAAGTCCGAGAAAACCTTCGGACCCCAAAAACTCCCAGAAGGAGTCGTCGGATCGTTTCGCGATGTTCTAGTGAAATGTTCAGCTCGACGGAATGCAACTTTTACCTAAAGGGGTCCAAGACCGTCAGACGCTTAGGTACGGAGATACGGGCATGGGTCGGTTTTCCCCATACAAAATACCCCATGGAAAACTGCAAAACCCAAAAACAGGTCGAAGGAGTGGTCGGATCGTTTCGTGGTGTTCTAGTGAAATGTTCCATTCGATAGAGCGCAACTTTTTGCTAAAGGTGTCCAAGACCGTCAGACCCTTACTTACGGAGATATAAGACACGGGCGTGGTTGCTCGTGCCGAGCTTCAGAAATGTTGCTCCAGAGACTAAGTCCCAGAAAACCTTCGGACCCCAAAAACTCCCAGAAGGAGTCGTCGGATCGTTTCGCGATGTTCTAGTGAAATGTTCAGCTCGACGGAATGCAACTTTTACCTAAAGGGGTCCAAGACCGTCAGACGCTTAGGTACGGAGATACGGGCATGGGTCGGTTTTCCCCATACAAAATACCCCATGGAAAACTGCAAAACCCCAAAACAGGTCGAAGGAGTGGTCGGATCGTTTCGTGGTGTTCTAGTGAAATGTTCCATTCGATAGGGCGCAACTTTTTGCTAAAGGTGTCCAAGACCGTCAGACCCTTACTTACGGAGATATAAGACACGTGCGTGGTTGCTCGTGCCGAGCTTCAGAAATGTTGCTCCAGAGACTAAGTCCCAGAAAACCTTCGGACCCCAAAAACTCCCAGAAGGAGTCGTCGGATCGTTTCGCGATGTTCTAGTGAAATGTTCAGCTCGACGGAATGCAACTTTTACCTAAAGGGGTCCAAGACCGTCAGACGCTTAGGTACGGAGATACGGGCATGGGTCGGTTTTCCCCATACAAAATACCCAATGGAAAACTGCAAAACCCCAAAACAGGTCGAAGGAGTGGTCGGATCGTTTCGTGGTGTTCTAGTGAAATGTTCCATTCGATAGGGCGCAACTTTTTGCTAAAGGTGTCCAAGACCGTCAGACACTTACTTACGGAGATATAAGACACGTGCGTGGTTGCTCGTGCCGAGCTTCAGAAATGTTGCTCCAGAGACTAAGTCCCAGAAAACCTTCCGACCCCAAAAACTCCCAGAAGGAGTCGTCGGATCGTTTCGCGATGTTCTAGTGAAATGTTCAGCTCGACGGAATGCAACTTTTACCTCAAGGGGTCCAAGACCGTCAGACGCTTAGGTACGGAGATACGGGCATGGGTCGGTTTTCCCCATACAAAATACCCCATGGAAAACTGCAAAACCCAAAAACAGGTCGAAGGAGTGGTCGGATCGTTTCGTGGTGTTCTAGTGAAATGTTCCATTCGATAGGGCGCAACTTTTTGCTAAAGGTGTCCAAGACCGTCAGACCCTTACTTACGGAGATATAAGACACGTGCGTGGTTGCTCGTGCCGAGCTTCAGAAATGTTGCTCCAGAGACTAAGTCCCAGAAAACCTTCGGACCCCAAAAACTCCCAGAAGGAGTCGTCGGATCGTTTCGCGATGTTCTAGTGAAATGTTCAGCTCGACGGAATGCAACTTTTACCTAAAGGGGTCCAAGACCGTCAGACGCTTAGGTACGGAGATACGGGCATGGGTCGGTTTTCCCCATACAAAATACCCAATGGAAAACTGCAAAACCCCAAAACAGGTCGAAGGAGTGGTCGGATCGTTTCGTGGTGTTCTAGTGAAATGTTCCATTCGATAGGGCGCAACTTTTTGCTAAAGGTGTCCAAGACCGTCAGACCCTTACTTACGGAGATATAAGACACGTGCGTGGTTGCTCGTGCCGAGCTTCAGAAATGTTGCTCCAGAGACTAAGTCCCAGAAAACCTTCCGACCCCAAAAACTCCCAGAAGGAGTCGTCGGATCGTTTCGCGATGTTCTAGTGAAATGTTCAGCTCGACGGAATGCAACTTTTACCTCAAGGGGTCCAAGACCGTCAGACGCTTAGGTACGGAGATACGGGCATGGGTCGGTTTTCCCCATACAAAATACCCCATGGAAAACTGCAAAACCCAAAAACAGGTCGAAGGAGTGGTCGGATCGTTTCGTGGTGTTCTAGTGAAATGTTCCATTCGATAGGGCGCAACTTTTTGCTAAAGGTGTCCAAGACCGTCAGACCCTTACTTACGGAGATATAAGACACGTGCGTGGTTGCTCGTGCCGAGCTTCAGAAATGTTGCTCCAGAGACTAAGTCCCAGAAAACCTTCGGACCCCAAAAACTCCCAGAAGGAGTCGTCGGATCGTTTCGCGATGTTCTAGTGAAATGTTCAGCTCGACGGAATGCAACTTTTACCTAAAGGGGTCCAAGACCGTCAGACGCTTAGGTACGGAGATACGGGCATGGGTCGGTTTTCCCCATACAAAATACCCCATGGGAAACTGCAAAACCCCAAAACAGGTCGAAGGAGTGGTCGGATCGTTTCGTGGTGTTCTAGTGAAATGTTCCATTCGATAGGGCGCAACTTTTTGCTAAAGGTGTCCAAAACCGTCAGACCCTTACTTACGGAGATATAAGACACGTGCGTGGTTGCTCGTGCCGAGCTTCAGAAATGTTGCTCCAGAGACTAAGTCCCAGAAAACCTTCGGACCCCAAAAACTCCCAGAAGGAGTCGTCGGATCGTTTCGCGATGTTCTAGTGAAATGTTCAGCTCGACGGAATGCAACTTTTACCTAAAGGGGTCCAAGACCGTCAGACGCTTAGGTACGGAGATACGGGCATGGGTCGGTTTTCCCCATACAAAATACCCCATGGAAAACTGCAAAACCCCAAAACAGGTCGAAGGAGTGGTCGGATCGTTTCGTGATGTTCTAGTGAAATGTTCCATTCGATAGGGCGCAACTTTTTGCTAAAGGTGTCCAAGACCGTCAGACCCTTACTTACGGAGATATAAGACACGTGCGTGGTTGCTCGTGCCGAGCTTCAGAAATGTTGCTCCAGAGACTAAGTCCCAGAAAACCTTCCGACCCCAAAAACTCCCAGAAGGAGTCGTCGGATCGTTTCGCGATGTTCTAGTGAAATGTTCAGCTCGACGGAATGCAACTTTTACCTCAAGGGGTCCAAGACCGTCAGACGCTTAGGTACGGAGATACGGGCATGGGTCGGTTTTCCCCATACAAAATACCCCATGGAAAACTGCAAAACCCAAAAACAGGTCGAAGGAGTGGTCGGATCGTTTCGTGGTGTTCTAGTGAAATGTTCCATTCGATAGGGCGCAACTTTTTGCTAAAGGTGTCCAAGACCGTCAGACCCTTACTTACGGAGATATAAGACACGTGCGTGGTTGCTCGTGCCGAGCTTCAGAAATGTTGCTCCAGAGACTAAGTCCCAGAAAACCTTCGGACCCCAAAAACTCCCAGAAGGAGTCGTCGGATCGTTTCGCGATGTTCTAGTGAAATGTTCAGCTCGACGGAATGCAACTTTTACCTAAAGGGGTCCAAGACCGTCAGACGCTTAGGTACGGAGATACGGGCATGGGTCGGTTTTCCCCATACAAAATACCCCATGGGAAACTGCAAAACCCCAAAACAGGTCGAAGGAGTGGTCGGATCGTTTCGTGGTGTTCTAGTGAAATGTTCCATTCGATAGGGCGCAACTTTTTGCTAAAGGTGTCCAAAACCGTCAGACCCTTACTTACGGAGATATAAGACACGTGCGTGGTTGCTCGTGCCGAGCTTCAGAAATGTTGCTCCAGAGACTAAGTCCCAGAAAACCTTCGGACCCCAAAAACTCCCAGAAGGAGTCGTCGGATCGTTTCGCGATGTTCTAGTGAAATGTTCAGCTCGACGGAATGCAACTTTTACCTAAAGGGGTCCAAGACCGTCAGACGCTTAGGTACGGAGATACGGGCATGGGTCGGTTTTCCCCATACAAAATACCCCATGGAAAACTGCAAAACCCCAAAACAGGTCGAAGGAGTGGTCGGATCGTTTCGTGATGTTCTAGTGAAATGTTCCATTCGATAGGGCGCAACTTTTTGCTAAAGGTGTCCAAGACCGTCAGACCCTTACTTACGGAGATATAAGACACGTGCGTGGTTGCTCGTGCCGAGCTTCAGAAATGTTGCTCCAGAGACTAAGTCCCAGAAAACCTTCCGACCCCAAAAACTCCCAGAAGGAGTCGTCGGATCGTTTCGCGATGTTCTAGTGAAATGTTCAGCTCGACGGTATGCAACTTTTACCTAAAGGGGTCCAAGACCGTCAGACGCTTAGGTACGGAGATACGGGCATGGGTCGGTTTTCCCCATACAAAATACCCCATGGGAAACTGCAAAACCCCAAAACAGGTCGAAGGAGTGGTCGGATCGTTTCGTGGTGTTCTACTGACTTTTTAGGCTTACCGAGACACAACTTTCCGCAGAAGGGTGCAAAACTGTCAGACTCATAGTTTCGGAGATACAAGCATGGGTCATGTTTGCTCGTGCCGAGCTTCAGAATTTTCCATGGCCAAAAAGCCCTAGAATTTGACATTTCACTATTATAGGGAGGTATGGTTGTACTGAGTCGTCATAGAAAGTTTAGCCTCCTCATGTAAACTGACGATTCGATATCAGGGAGGTCGGGAGTTGTCGAAAAGAGACCCTAGGACCTAATACTAGACTCATGTAGTGGCAAGGTGTTTCGACCCGTGGGTGACGGTTGTATGAAATTTGGGTGACGGCAACTACGACTGGTTCTGGTACCGGGAAGGTGTGTCCTGGTGTCCGGAGGCGTTTTAACGGTAGCTGGGCGGTCGGAACGGTGACCTAGGGTGGTTTTGGGGTAAATCACCTACCTCCACCGATGGTCAACCAGAGGCTAGTGGTACTTGGAAAACACCCTGGGAAGGTTTCCCAGGGCTCGGATTAGCAGTAACAAGGGATGCCGCTGTCTCTAGGTCGCGGAACCACTGTGCTTGCCTGCAACACAGTCCTAGGGAGAGCGGCCGAAAGGTTCCGCACGGTGACTTGCACCCACCGGGAAAGGGGTCAAGTAGCCAAGAGGTGTCCAACCAAGGGTTTGTGGTACATGGAAAACACCCTGGGAAGGTGTCCCAGGGCTCGGAGTAGAGTGACTTGCACCCACCGGGAAAGGGGTCAAGCAGCCAAGAGGTGTCAGAACTCGTAGATCTTGAGGAGACGGTGCTTAGCACCGGCACGTTGTTACTTCTTGAGTGTTGTACGGCCATTCAACCTGGGTGGGAAGTACCGCGGTACCGGGTATACCCCGATCTCGCATCAAACGGTGAAACGAACAATACTAGTTGAGCTCGGCGTAATGTAGAGATGAGCGATGAACCAAACACGGAGAGTGCATAGGACCCGGAACGGTTAAAGGTTCCGCCGGTTCATGAGGAGGCGAAGCTAAGATGAGTCGGGAACAAACAAGGGGCCCGCCAGAGTGTCAGCTGGCGCGCTTCCGAGAGCTCCGCACGAGGTGCACGTGTGGAGCCGGGTGCCTGCGTCCAAGGAGAGAAGGGCGCAAGCAGCTAGGAGGCGGATCGGATCATGCCATCGAGAGTGCGAGTTGGCACAACGAGGTGACGTTGGTGCCTTCAACCGGGT
>NW_026525517.1:65000-77500 GCF_943737925.1 Anopheles nili | reverse complement strand
AGTATTGACGAGCATGGTTATACGCAACTTTTTGCTAAAGGTGTCCAAGACCGTCAGACCCTTACTTACGGAGATATAAGACACGTGCGTGGTTGCTCGTGCCGAGCTTCAGAAATGTTGCTCCAGAGACTAAGTCCCAACCGAAACTGGCAACCCACAAAAGTGTACCAAGGAGTGGTCGGATCGAGTTACAGTGTTCGAGAGTATTGACGAGCATGGTTATACGCAACTTTTTGCTAAAGGTGTCCAAGACCGTCAGACCCTTACTTACGGAGATATAAGACACGTGCGTGGTTGCTCGTGCCGAGCTTCAGAAATGTTGCTCCAGAGACTAAGTCCCAGAAAACCTTCGGACCCCAAAAACTCCCAGAAGGAGTCGTCGGATCGTTTCGCGATGTTCTAGTGAAATGTTCAGCTCGACGGAATGCAACTTTTACCTAAAGGGGTCCAAGACCGTCAGACGCTTAGGTACGGAGATACGGGCATGGGTCGGTTTTCCCCATACAAAATACCCAATGGAAAACTGCAAAACCCCAAAACAGGTCGAAGGAGTGGTCGGATCGTTTCGTGGTGTTCTAGTGAAATGTTCCATTCGATAGGGCGCAACTTTTTGCTAAAGGTGTCCAAGACCGTCAGACCCTTACTTACGGAGATATAAGACACGTGCGTGGTTGCTCGTGCCGAGCTTCAGAAATGTTGCTCCAGAGACTAAGTCCCAGAAAACCTTCCGACCCCAAAAACTCCCAGAAGGAGTCGTCGGATCGTTTCGCGATGTTCTAGTGAAATGTTCAGCTCGACGGAATGCAACTTTTACCTCAAGGGGTCCAAGACCGTCAGACGCTTAGGTACGGAGATACGGGCATGGGTCGGTTTTCCCCATACAAAATACCCCATGGAAAACTGCAAAACCCAAAAACAGGTCGAAGGAGTGGTCGGATCGTTTCGTGGTGTTCTAGTGAAATGTTCCATTCGATAGGGCGCAACTTTTTGCTAAAGGTGTCCAAGACCGTCAGACCCTTACTTACGGAGATATAAGACACGTGCGTGGTTGCTCGTGCCGAGCTTCAGAAATGTTGCTCCAGAGACTAAGTCCCAGAAAACCTTCGGACCCCAAAAACTCCCAGAAGGAGTCGTCGGATCGTTTCGCGATGTTCTAGTGAAATGTTCAGCTCGACGGAATGCAACTTTTACCTAAAGGGGTCCAAGACCGTCAGACGCTTAGGTACGGAGATACGGGCATGGGTCGGTTTTCCCCATACAAAATACCCAATGGAAAACTGCAAAACCCCAAAACAGGTCGAAGGAGTGGTCGGATCGTTTCGTGGTGTTCTAGTGAAATGTTCCATTCGATAGGGCGCAACTTTTTGCTAAAGGTGTCCAAGACCGTCAGACCCTTACTTACGGAGATATAAGACACGTGCGTGGTTGCTCGTGCCGAGCTTCAGAAATGTTGCTCCAGAGACTAAGTCCCAGAAAACCTTCCGACCCCAAAAACTCCCAGAAGGAGTCGTCGGATCGTTTCGCGATGTTCTAGTGAAATGTTCAGCTCGACGGAATGCAACTTTTACCTCAAGGGGTCCAAGACCGTCAGACGCTTAGGTACGGAGATACGGGCATGGGTCGGTTTTCCCCATACAAAATACCCCATGGAAAACTGCAAAACCCAAAAACAGGTCGAAGGAGTGGTCGGATCGTTTCGTGGTGTTCTAGTGAAATGTTCCATTCGATAGGGCGCAACTTTTTGCTAAAGGTGTCCAAGACCGTCAGACCCTTACTTACGGAGATATAAGACACGTGCGTGGTTGCTCGTGCCGAGCTTCAGAAATGTTGCTCCAGAGACTAAGTCCCAGAAAACCTTCGGACCCCAAAAACTCCCAGAAGGAGTCGTCGGATCGTTTCGCGATGTTCTAGTGAAATGTTCAGCTCGACGGAATGCAACTTTTACCTAAAGGGGTCCAAGACCGTCAGACGCTTAGGTACGGAGATACGGGCATGGGTCGGTTTTCCCCATACAAAATACCCCATGGGAAACTGCAAAACCCCAAAACAGGTCGAAGGAGTGGTCGGATCGTTTCGTGGTGTTCTAGTGAAATGTTCCATTCGATAGGGCGCAACTTTTTGCTAAAGGTGTCCAAAACCGTCAGACCCTTACTTACGGAGATATAAGACACGTGCGTGGTTGCTCGTGCCGAGCTTCAGAAATGTTGCTCCAGAGACTAAGTCCCAGAAAACCTTCGGACCCCAAAAACTCCCAGAAGGAGTCGTCGGATCGTTTCGCGATGTTCTAGTGAAATGTTCAGCTCGACGGAATGCAACTTTTACCTAAAGGGGTCCAAGACCGTCAGACGCTTAGGTACGGAGATACGGGCATGGGTCGGTTTTCCCCATACAAAATACCCCATGGAAAACTGCAAAACCCCAAAACAGGTCGAAGGAGTGGTCGGATCGTTTCGTGATGTTCTAGTGAAATGTTCCATTCGATAGGGCGCAACTTTTTGCTAAAGGTGTCCAAGACCGTCAGACCCTTACTTACGGAGATATAAGACACGTGCGTGGTTGCTCGTGCCGAGCTTCAGAAATGTTGCTCCAGAGACTAAGTCCCAGAAAACCTTCCGACCCCAAAAACTCCCAGAAGGAGTCGTCGGATCGTTTCGCGATGTTCTAGTGAAATGTTCAGCTCGACGGAATGCAACTTTTACCTCAAGGGGTCCAAGACCGTCAGACGCTTAGGTACGGAGATACGGGCATGGGTCGGTTTTCCCCATACAAAATACCCCATGGAAAACTGCAAAACCCAAAAACAGGTCGAAGGAGTGGTCGGATCGTTTCGTGGTGTTCTAGTGAAATGTTCCATTCGATAGGGCGCAACTTTTTGCTAAAGGTGTCCAAGACCGTCAGACCCTTACTTACGGAGATATAAGACACGTGCGTGGTTGCTCGTGCCGAGCTTCAGAAATGTTGCTCCAGAGACTAAGTCCCAGAAAACCTTCGGACCCCAAAAACTCCCAGAAGGAGTCGTCGGATCGTTTCGCGATGTTCTAGTGAAATGTTCAGCTCGACGGAATGCAACTTTTACCTAAAGGGGTCCAAGACCGTCAGACGCTTAGGTACGGAGATACGGGCATGGGTCGGTTTTCCCCATACAAAATACCCCATGGGAAACTGCAAAACCCCAAAACAGGTCGAAGGAGTGGTCGGATCGTTTCGTGGTGTTCTAGTGAAATGTTCCATTCGATAGGGCGCAACTTTTTGCTAAAGGTGTCCAAAACCGTCAGACCCTTACTTACGGAGATATAAGACACGTGCGTGGTTGCTCGTGCCGAGCTTCAGAAATGTTGCTCCAGAGACTAAGTCCCAGAAAACCTTCGGACCCCAAAAACTCCCAGAAGGAGTCGTCGGATCGTTTCGCGATGTTCTAGTGAAATGTTCAGCTCGACGGAATGCAACTTTTACCTAAAGGGGTCCAAGACCGTCAGACGCTTAGGTACGGAGATACGGGCATGGGTCGGTTTTCCCCATACAAAATACCCCATGGAAAACTGCAAAACCCCAAAACAGGTCGAAGGAGTGGTCGGATCGTTTCGTGATGTTCTAGTGAAATGTTCCATTCGATAGGGCGCAACTTTTTGCTAAAGGTGTCCAAGACCGTCAGACCCTTACTTACGGAGATATAAGACACGTGCGTGGTTGCTCGTGCCGAGCTTCAGAAATGTTGCTCCAGAGACTAAGTCCCAGAAAACCTTCCGACCCCAAAAACTCCCAGAAGGAGTCGTCGGATCGTTTCGCGATGTTCTAGTGAAATGTTCAGCTCGACGGTATGCAACTTTTACCTAAAGGGGTCCAAGACCGTCAGACGCTTAGGTACGGAGATACGGGCATGGGTCGGTTTTCCCCATACAAAATACCCCATGGGAAACTGCAAAACCCCAAAACAGGTCGAAGGAGTGGTCGGATCGTTTCGTGGTGTTCTACTGACTTTTTAGGCTTACCGAGACACAACTTTCCGCAGAAGGGTGCAAAACTGTCAGACTCATAGTTTCGGAGATACAAGCATGGGTCATGTTTGCTCGTGCCGAGCTTCAGAATTTTCCATGGCCAAAAAGCCCTAGAATTTGACATTTCACTATTATAGGGAGGTATGGTTGTACTGAGTCGTCATAGAAAGTTTAGCCTCCTCATGTAAACTGACGATTCGATATCAGGGAGGTCGGGAGTTGTCGAAAAGAGACCCTAGGACCTAATACTAGACTCATGTAGTGGCAAGGTGTTTCGACCCGTGGGTGACGGTTGTATGAAATTTGGGTGACGGCAACTACGACTGGTTCTGGTACCGGGAAGGTGTGTCCTGGTGTCCGGAGGCGTTTTAACGGTAGCTGGGCGGTCGGAACGGTGACCTAGGGTGGTTTTGGGGTAAATCACCTACCTCCACCGATGGTCAACCAGAGGCTAGTGGTACTTGGAAAACACCCTGGGAAGGTTTCCCAGGGCTCGGATTAGCAGTAACAAGGGATGCCGCTGTCTCTAGGTCGCGGAACCACTGTGCTTGCCTGCAACACAGTCCTAGGGAGAGCGGCCGAAAGGTTCCGCACGGTGACTTGCACCCACCGGGAAAGGGGTCAAGTAGCCAAGAGGTGTCCAACCAAGGGTTTGTGGTACATGGAAAACACCCTGGGAAGGTGTCCCAGGGCTCGGAGTAGAGTGACTTGCACCCACCGGGAAAGGGGTCAAGCAGCCAAGAGGTGTCAGAACTCGTAGATCTTGAGGAGACGGTGCTTAGCACCGGCACGTTGTTACTTCTTGAGTGTTGTACGGCCATTCAACCTGGGTGGGAAGTACCGCGGTACCGGGTATACCCCGATCTCGCATCAAACGGTGAAACGAACAATACTAGTTGAGCTCGGCGTAATGTAGAGATGAGCGATGAACCAAACACGGAGAGTGCATAGGACCCGGAACGGTTAAAGGTTCCGCCGGTTCATGAGGAGGCGAAGCTAAGATGAGTCGGGAACAAACAAGGGGCCCGCCAGAGTGTCAGCTGGCGCGCTTCCGAGAGCTCCGCACGAGGTGCACGTGTGGAGCCGGGTGCCTGCGTCCAAGGAGAGAAGGGCGCAAGCAGCTAGGAGGCGGATCGGATCATGCCATCGAGAGTGCGAGTTGGCACAACGAGGTGACGTTGGTGCCTTCAACCGGGTGTTTACGGGCATAGAATCCAGATCAAGTTGTCCCATCGGTGGCGTAGTTAAATCGGGTGGTCCCCGGGGCTTTGCCCTAGGGACCGGTACACGGATAGAGAGAGAGAGTGAGAGAATTCTGGTTGATCCTACCAGTGATATACGCTTGTCTCAAAGGTTAAGCCATGCATGTCTAAGTACGAACTTCGTTGAAAGTGAAACCGCATAAGGCTCAGTATAACAGCTATAATTCACAAGATCATCCCCCCATCAGTTAGTTGGATAACTGTGGAAAAGCCAGAGCTAATACATGCAACATGCCGGGACCGACCCGCCTCGCGCGGGGAGGAACCGGTGCACTTATTAGTGAAACCAACCGCCCTCCGGGTGGCTTGAGTTGAAGTCTGGATAAGGATGCCGATCGTATGGTCGCTTGCGACCGACGACAGATCTTTCAAATGTCTGCCCTATCAACTATTGATGGTAGTGTAGAGGACTACCATGGTTGCGACGGGTAACGGGGAATCAGGGTTCGATTCCGGAGAGGGAGCCTGAGAAATGGCTACCACATCCAAGGAAGGCAGCAGGCGCGTAAATTACCCAATCCCGGCACGGGGAGGTAGTGACGAGAAATAACAATATGGACCTCTTTAACGATGGTCCATAATTGGAATGAGTTGAGCATAAATCCTTCAGCAAGGATCCAGTGGAGGGCAAGTCTGGTGCCAGCAGCCGCGGTAATTCCAGCTCCACTAGCGTATATTAAAGTTGTTGCGGTTAAAACGTTCGAAGTTGATTCTCCGTCCAGACTCGCGACCGCCGCGGGCACCCGGTTACCCGGGGCCGTCCGTGTGCGCGTCCGCGGCTGCGACTCACAATGGTGTGCCTGGGGCGGTACTCCGTGGCGGGTCAGTCGGGTAGCTAGTGGCATCCGCCGCCTCCCGGCGACCCAGCTCATGGTGCCCAGGGTGCTCGCGTTTACCTTGAACAAATTAGAGTGCTCACAGCAGGCTAGTACAAAGGCGTCCGGCCCTCCGGGTCGGCGTTGGCCGAGAATAATCTTGCATGGAATAATGGAACATGACCTCGGTCTTAGTCTTTCGTTGGTTTGTCTCCGGACCAAGAGGTAATGATTAACAGAAGTAGTTGGGGGCATTGGTATTACGGCGCGAGAGGTGAAATTCGTAGACCGTCGTAGGACCGACTGAAGCGAAAGCGTTTGCCATGGATGCTTTCATTAATCAAGAACGAAAGTTAGAGGATCGAAGGCGATTAGATACCGCCCTAGTTCTAACCGTAAACGATGCCAATTAGCAGTTGGGAGACGCTACCTTTAACTCGGTGCTCTCAGTCGCTTCCGGGAAACCAAAATCGGGTTCCGGGGGAAGTATGGTTGCAAAATTGAAACTTAAAGGAATTGACGGAAGGGCACCACCAGAAGTGGAGCTTGCGAGTCGCGAGTGAGACCTCAACCAGAGCAGACGTGCCTCCGCGTCACTCTGTGGTAAGAGAAAATTTCTGTGAGTAAAATCGAGAAAAGTGATGAAATTCTGGCGTAAAAGTGTAGTAGAAGTGCTTTTTAAAGCAATTTCGGTGAAAATCTGGTGAAAAACGGGCGGAAAACTGCAAATTTCCACGGTAAAAGTGTGGCGTCATCGTGGCGTCATCCCGCCCATACAATTGTATGGGGAAATTTTGTGGCCGTAAAAAGACACCAAACTCCATGATTTTGGCGGATTTTCTGTGAGATAAACAATAAACAGTGGATACATTATCGTTTTCTGTAAGAAAACAGTGGAAAAACTAGTGGAAAACTGTGAAAAACAGTGAAAAAGGAGTTTCATATGAGTGAAAACTGCAATAAAGTGCTGTAAAATACCTCGTGGTCGGTCTGACAGGTCTAATGTCAGAGTGACAACTGCGGTAAAAGTGCAGTAAAATACCACGTGGGCAGTCTGACAGGTCTAATGTCAGAGTGATAACTGCGATAAAAGTGCAGTAAAATACCGCTTGGGCAATCTGACAGGTCTAATGTCAGAGCGATTACTGCGGTAAAAGTGCAGTAAAATACCGCTTGGGCAGTCTGACAGGTCTAATGTCAGGGCGAGAGCTGCAATAATAATTGCTATAAATATCGTGTGGACAATTTGACATGTCATGTGTCAGAGCGAAAAGTGGGCGAAAGTTGCTATAAAATAAAGTGCTAGAAAAAACTGCTTGACTTTTACGACAGCTGGAAAAACTGCGCGAATATTTAGACAGTTCGTCTGTCAGAGTGATAATGGGCCAATCCCATTAAAGAACAACATGGAGCTGTTACGAAGATCCCGGCGGCTCGGGTCGGTGGAGGCGAGGGAGGAGGTGAATTCCCCGCTTTCCCCTTCTCATCAAATAGCAAAGTCGCCGAAGGTAGTACTGGAGCGACTGCCAGTAATACCTGAGGAGGCTGTAGAGACAGTGGCGGTTGATAAAACACCGCCAGCAGGAACGGATGACCTTGCCAAGCAGATCCGAAACCTGAGCGAGTCGGTCCGCTCGCTGACGGTACAGGTGGAAGAGCTGCGAAAAGAGAACGCCGCTCTGCATAAAAACAACAATGAGCTGAAGGCTGCAATGGCTGCAAAGGCCACCCCACAGGCGCCAAAACCTGTGGTGGCCAACAAGCAGCCACAAGCGGAAGCGCAGCAAAAGCTGAAAGATGCTGGCACCTGGCAGGAGGTGGCCAGCAAAAAAAAGAAGAAGAAAGCTGCGGTGACACCAGCACCAGCAGCAGTGATACCGCCGGTGGTGGGAGGAAGCCATACCCTCCCACCTAAGAAAACAACCCCCCCTGGACAGTGGGTGAAGCCTGTCCAGGAGGCATGGAGAAATCCGGCCGAAAAAGCAGCAAATAAAAAGGCTACGAAGGCTCGTGAGAGCCGACCGGTAGCCCTTCGAGTTATCCCAGCGGAAGACGCTAGCTGGGAAGAGGTGTTCCGCTTGGCGCGGCTGAACACCTCATTGACGGAGCTGCGGACGGAAGTGGTCCGCACCGAGAGAACACGGAGGGATCATTTGATCCTCCGTTTAAAAACAAACGCGGATGGTGCCCGAATGCGCGAACAAGTTTCGAAGGCTGTTGGGTCACGCGGGGTGACAACGATCATCGCCGAGATGGCGTACATCACGGCGAACAACGTGGATCCGCTGGCGACGCCGGAGGAGGTGGCCGCTGAGATCAAATCTCAGTATGGTGTGGCCATCCCTCCTGAGAGTATCTCGCTACATGCGTACCCGAACGGCCTGCAGAGGTGCAGAGCACGGGTGCTGCGCAGTGAAGCCACGTTGCTGGACGGCAAGAAGCTCCGAGTCGGCTTCTGCCTCTCCACCGTGAAGGTAGTAGAGGAACTGAAGCGGAATGCTCAAAGGTGCTTCCGGTGCCACGAGATCGGGCACCGATCCTTTGAGTGCAAAGGAACCGACAGATCGAATCGCTGTTTCCGCTGCGGTAACGAGGGCCATCGCGCAAGGGGCTGCAAGGCTCCGGCGTGCTGTGGAGTGTGCGGATTGGCACACCAGACCGGTGATCGGTCTTGTCGAGGAGCTCAGACTACACGTTCACACGTGTAATGCAGCTGAACTGCCAGCGACGCGCCGTCTCCCAAGACCTTGCGATCCAGCATGCGCGTGAGGATCGGGCGGACGTTGTCCTCCTGTCCGATCCGCATCGCGTGCCCACGAACAACGGGAACTGGATCGCAGATGAGTCTGGGAGTGTCGCAATTATAGCGACAGGTAGGTCGCCAGTTCAGAGAGTGCTAGCGACTGGAGTGCCGTGGGTGGCAGCAGCCGTCATTGACGGCGTGCTCTTCATCTGCTGCTACATTCGGCCTCTAGTCAACGTTGAGCGCTTTGTCCAGGTGCTGGAAGCCGTTGAAATGGTGGCAATGGGTCACCAGCGAATCGTCCTCGCTGGAGACTTCAACGCCAGCCATGAAGAGTGGGGCAGCCCTCGCTCGTCCGCCAAGGGCGAGGAGCTGCTGCTGACCTGCGAACGGCTAGGTTTGAAGGTGCTCAATCGCGGCGACACACCCACCTTCGTAGGGAACGGGGTTGCCAGCGAGAGCATAGTCGACGTATCCTTCGCCAGCCATGCCATCGCTGGTCCGGGCGATTGGGCGGTCAGCAGCCGGCCCACTCTGAGTGACCATCAAGCGGTTTGCTTCACCATCAGCGAAGCTAACAACAGCAACCGCGAGCATCATGCACGGAGCGCGACAACAGAACACCGAGACCGATCACGGAACATCATGAGGTGGATGATCACCAGGTTCAGCCCGAACATCTTCGCTGAACTGTTGGTTGATCTCCGCCTTGATGAAATGGCGAAGGATGTGAAAGGGCTGATGAAGACCCTACGCGAGGCATGTAACGCCACAATGCCGAGGCAGCAGCCGGGCCTGGGAGCCAACCGCTCGGCCTTTTGGTGGAACCCTCAGCTGGCGGAGCTGAGGACCGCCTGTCGGCGAGCCAGGGAAGCAGTGCAACAGGCAAGGGATCCGGAGCAGCGTGCTTGCCGAATGAACATGGCGCGCGTCGTGGAGCGCCAGTTCGAAGCGGAAATCCGGGCAAGCAAGCGTCGCTGCTTCCAGGATCTTATCAACGAGGCAGAGAGCAACATCTTCGGAGCCGGCTACAGGGTCGTGATGACTCGCTTGAGGGGAAGTCGAACACCGCCAGAGCGGGACCCTCAAGTGCTCGGCACCATCGTGGCGGAGCTGTTCCCCGAACACCCTGCGATGGAGTGGCCGGAACCATCACCGACGGCGGCGTCGACCATCCGCCCCGTCTCCGAGGACGAGCTGTTGGAAATCGCTGCTTCACTGAACCCGCGAAAGGCCCCGGGCATCGACGGGATTCCTAATGGCGCATTGACGGTGGCCATTCGGACGAGTCCTGGTACGTTCTGCCGGATATACCAGGACCTCATCGACAGAGCAGAATTCCCGGCGCAGTGGAAGCGCCAACGGTTGGTGCTATTGGCGAAACCGGGCAAACCACCGGGCCTGCCGTCATCATATAGGCCCCTATGCATGCTCGACACTGCCGCTAAAGTGTTTGAGCGCATAGTACTGAATCGGCTCAACGAGCACTTGGAGCAGGCCAACGCTCCCCGTCTCTCCCCCGCACAGTACGGTTTCCGTAGGGGGAGATCGACAGTGCAAGCCATTCAGGAGGTGGTGGCCCGAGGACAACGCGCCATGGCCTTTGGAAGAACCAACCGTCGGGATAAACGATGCCTCATGGTGGTAGCTTTGGACGTTGCCAACGCCTTCAACAGTGCCAGTTGGACGGCGATTGGCCAATGCCTGAAGGAGAAGCTGGTGCCGCAGCCGCTGCAAAGGCTCCTTCGGAGCTACTTCACCGGCCGCGTGCTGTGGTACGAGACCAGCAGGGGCATCGTTGCTCGTGACGTATCCGCAGGAGTGCCGCAGGGGTCGATCCTGGGACCGACCCTCTGGAACGTATTGTACGATGGCGTTTTAGGCTTGGAGCTGCCACCGGGCGTCGACATCATCGGGTACGCGGACGACATCGTCTTGACGGCTCCGGGTTGTACTCCCAGAGAGGCCGCTGCAGAGGCCGAAAAGGCTGTACTGATCATCAACCAGTGGATGGAGCGTCACCACCTCAAGCTCTCCGCCGGTAAAACGGAGATGGTAATGATCAGCAGCCTCCGTCAGGGACACCCGCGTATTCCGGTAGACATCTGCGGCACAATCGTCGAGTCGTCAAGGACCATCCGCTACCTCGGCGTCACGCTGGAGGATCACCTTAGCTGGAAACAGCACGTCGAGGCCGTGTCGCAAAAGGCTCTCCGTGTTGCGAAAGCAGTAACTGCATTGATGCAGAACCACGGTGGTCCCAAGCCAGCTCAACGACGACTGCTCGCGGGTGTAGTGTCATCGGTCATCCGGTATGCGGCTCCAGTATGGCACAGCGCGACCAGCCTGCAGGCGTGTGCCAGGCTTCTCCAGCGATCGCAGCGGATCCCTGCGATTCGGACGGCCTGTGCATTTCGAACCGTCAGCCACAGCGTGGCAACAATCCTGGCCGGACTCATTCCCATCGGCTTGCTGGTGGAGGAGGACGCCAGGATTTATGAGCGGCTGCATGCCATCGATCGCGCCCCTTCTACGGATGCCATCCGCAAGGAGGAGCGGCGTGCGACGATGTGCGCCTGGCAGCGCTCATGGGACGCGGTGGCGGAAGGGCAGGCCCAGCGACAACAGCGGCAGAACACCGAAGAGTCTTCAGCAGAGCAGCGCGACGACGACGATGAACACCAGGAGGGCGACGACGACGGCGAGGACCATCATCACCGGTCGGCCAGCCGTTTCATCCGCTGGACGCATAGGGTGTTGCCGCAGATAGCACCCTGGCAGGAAAGGAACCACGGACAAGTGACGTTCGCGCTGGCGCAGGTGCTCTCGGGACACGGATTTTTCCGGGAGTACCTCAGCGCAATGCGGTTCACTTCGTCCCCTGACTGCCCCCAGTGTCTGGCGGTGGAGGAGACGGTCGGTCACGTCCTCTTTGAGTGTCCTCGGTTTGAACACGTGCGAGCGCTTCATCTAACGGCGGCGGACGGAGAACCCTTGAAAGCGGAGACCCTGGTGGGTCACATGTTGCAGAGCCCGTCAAACTGGAGCAGCGTCTGCGAAGCCTGCAGCCTCATCACGGAGGAACTGCGGGAGACCTGGCAGCGGTCCAGCCTGGCGGAGCGGAATGCGGCACTTGATGACTCCCGAACAGCGCACGAGGAACTGGTCGAACGGCGGCGTGAGCGGCGCAACGCTCAGCAACGTGCTAGACGACTGGTTTTGAACGAGCTCCGGACAGTGCACCCGGTGTCGCAGCGAGAGGCGCAGATTCTGCAGGATCGGCGTCGCGAGCGGCAGCGTCGGGACAACGAAAGGCGGCGAAGGATGCGGATGGTCCGCAATCCCGGCTCTCCTCTGCTGGTGCGTTACAGCAGAGCGATGACGCCGCCTTCGCCGTCCACCGTGGCACGGAGGGCGGAATTAGCGAGGCAACGACGGAACGAGCGGCAACGCGCGTATCGTCGCGAGGTCCGGGCCCAGCGGCAGCAGTCACTGGACGGCACTGGAGAAATGATGACATCTGCGGAGGAGGCAGCGGCAAGCGCTGCAGAGTTCTCCGGACGTTGAAAGTTGCTGGTTACGCCGTGGCGTAATCTGCAGAAAGGGGGAACATTATTGAAAGAAAATGAAGCGAATGAGAAATGAGTTTATATTGTGATTTCAAACAGAACTATAAATCCGAGAA
>NW_026525517.1:52500-57500 GCF_943737925.1 Anopheles nili | reverse complement strand
TGAAAATCGGCTAAGTCCCAATATGTACCTTCAGAGGGGCATATCTCGAAAACTTCTCGTCAGATCGGGGCCAAAATCACAGAGAAGACACATGTCGAGGAGTTGTTTCGGATGAGCGATAGTGGTTTTTGGGTTAAAATGTACCCCTAAACCTTGTACAGAGAGGACCCCTTCCGTAGAGCAAAATCCTGAAGGTCGGGGTCGCGCAAGGGTCGACATGGGTCGAGGTGGACTATCATGCGAAACCACTTTTTTCGGTCCCTACGGTGCCCCTAGATGATGAAAAGTACAATCCGAGGTTGATTACGAACACTTTTGTGCACCCCCTTCCGTAGAGCAAAATCCTGAAGGTCGGGGTCGCGCAAGGGTCGACATGGGTCGAGGTGGACTATCATGCGAAACCACTTTTTTCGGTCCCTACGGTGCCCCTAGATGATGAAAAGTACAATCCGAGGTTGATTACGAACACTTTTGTGCACCCCCTTCCGTAGAGCAAAATCCTGAAGGTCGGGGTCGCGCAAGGGTCGACATGGGTCGAGGTGGACTATCATGCGAAACCACTTTTTTCGGTCCCTACGGTGCCCCTAGATGATGAAAAGTACAATCCGAGGTTGATTACGAACACTTTTGTGCACCCCCTTCCGTAGAGCAAAATCCTGAAGGTCGGGGTTGCGCACAAGTGTGCACCCCCTTCCGTAGAGCAAAATCCTGAAGGTCGGGGTCGCGCAAGGGTCGACATGGGTCGAGGTGGACTATCATGCGAAACCACTTTTTTCGGTCCCTACGGTGCCCCTAGATGATGAAAAGTACAATCCGAGGTTGATTACGAACACTTTTGTGCACCCCCTTCCGTAGAGCAAAATCCTGAAGGTCGGGGTCGCGCAAGGGTCGACATGGGTCGAGGTGGACTATCATGCGAAACCACTTTTTTCGGTCCCTACGGTGCCCCTAGATGATGAAAAGTACAATCCGAGGTTGATTACGAACACTTTTGTGCACCCCCTTCCGTAGAGCAAAATCCTGAAGGTCGGGGTTGCGCACAAGTAGACCCCCTTCCGTAGAGCAAAATCCTGAAGGTCGGGGTCGCGCAAGGGTCGACATGGGTCGAGGTGGACTATCATGCGAAACCACTTTTTTCGGTCCCTACGGTGCCCCTAGATGATGAAAAGTACAATCCGAGGTTGATTACGAACACTTTTGTGCACCCCCAAAAATGGCCAAAATCCTGAAGGTCGGGTTCTCGGGGCGGTCGAGGCCCTCTGACGTGCACGAAAAACCGGTACCCACGCCGAGCTTCAGAATTTGGTCTCCAGAGACTAAGTCCCAACCGAAACTGGCAACCCACAAAAGTGTACCAAGGAGTGGTCGGATCGAGTTACAGTGTTCGAGAGTATTGACGAGCATGGTTATACGCAACTTTTTGCTAAAGGTGTCCAAGACCGTCAGACCCTTACTTACGGAGATATAAGACACGTGCGTGGTTGCTCGTGCCGAGCTTCAGAAATGTTGCTCCAGAGACTAAGTCCCAGAAAACCTTCGGACCCCAAAAACTCCCAGAAGGAGTCGTCGGATCGTTTCGCGATGTTCTAGTGAAATGTTCAGCTCGACGGAATGCAACTTTTACCTAAAGGGGTCCAAGACCGTCAGACGCTTAGGTACGGAGATACGGGCATGGGTCGGTTTTCCCCATACAAAATACCCAATGGAAAACTGCAAAACCCCAAAACAGGTCGAAGGAGTGGTCGGATCGTTTCGTGGTGTTCTAGTGAAATGTTCCATTCGATAGGGCGCAACTTTTTGCTAAAGGTGTCCAAGACCGTCAGACCCTTACTTACGGAGATATAAGACACGTGCGTGGTTGCTCGTGCCGAGCTTCAGAAATGTTGCTCCAGAGACTAAGTCCCAGAAAACCTTCCGACCCCAAAAACTCCCAGAAGGAGTCGTCGGATCGTTTCGCGATGTTCTAGTGAAATGTTCAGCTCGACGGAATGCAACTTTTACCTCAAGGGGTCCAAGACCGTCAGACGCTTAGGTACGGAGATACGGGCATGGGTCGGTTTTCCCCATACAAAATACCCCATGGAAAACTGCAAAACCCAAAAACAGGTCGAAGGAGTGGTCGGATCGTTTCGTGGTGTTCTAGTGAAATGTTCCATTCGATAGGGCGCAACTTTTTGCTAAAGGTGTCCAAGACCGTCAGACCCTTACTTACGGAGATATAAGACACGTGCGTGGTTGCTCGTGCCGAGCTTCAGAAATGTTGCTCCAGAGACTAAGTCCCAGAAAACCTTCCGACCCCAAAAACTCCCAGAAGGAGTCGTCGGATCGTTTCGCGATGTTCTAGTGAAATGTTCAGCTCGACGGAATGCAACTTTTACCTCAAGGGGTCCAAGACCGTCAGACGCTTAGGTACGGAGATACGGGCATGGGTCGGTTTTCCCCATACAAAATACCCCATGGAAAACTGCAAAACCCAAAAACAGGTCGAAGGAGTGGTCGGATCGTTTCGTGGTGTTCTAGTGAAATGTTCCATTCGATAGGGCGCAACTTTTTGCTAAAGGTGTCCAAGACCGTCAGACCCTTACTTACGGAGATATAAGACACGTGCGTGGTTGCTCGTGCCGAGCTTCAGAAATGTTGCTCCAGAGACTAAGTCCCAGAAAACCTTCGGACCCCAAAAACTCCCAGAAGGAGTCGTCGGATCGTTTCGCGATGTTCTAGTGAAATGTTCAGCTCGACGGAATGCAACTTTTACCTAAAGGGGTCCAAGACCGTCAGACGCTTAGGTACGGAGATACGGGCATGGGTCGGTTTTCCCCATACAAAATACCCCATGGGAAACTGCAAAACCCCAAAACAGGTCGAAGGAGTGGTCGGATCGTTTCGTGGTGTTCTAGTGAAATGTTCCATTCGATAGGGCGCAACTTTTTGCTAAAGGTGTCCAAAACCGTCAGACCCTTACTTACGGAGATATAAGACACGTGCGTGGTTGCTCGTGCCGAGCTTCAGAAATGTTGCTCCAGAGACTAAGTCCCAGAAAACCTTCGGACCCCAAAAACTCCCAGAAGGAGTCGTCGGATCGTTTCGCGATGTTCTAGTGAAATGTTCAGCTCGACGGAATGCAACTTTTACCTAAAGGGGTCCAAGACCGTCAGACGCTTAGGTACGGAGATACGGGCATGGGTCGGTTTTCCCCATACAAAATACCCCATGGAAAACTGCAAAACCCCAAAACAGGTCGAAGGAGTGGTCGGATCGTTTCGTGATGTTCTAGTGAAATGTTCCATTCGATAGGGCGCAACTTTTTGCTAAAGGTGTCCAAGACCGTCAGACCCTTACTTACGGAGATATAAGACACGTGCGTGGTTGCTCGTGCCGAGCTTCAGAAATGTTGCTCCAGAGACTAAGTCCCAGAAAACCTTCCGACCCCAAAAACTCCCAGAAGGAGTCGTCGGATCGTTTCGCGATGTTCTAGTGAAATGTTCAGCTCGACGGAATGCAACTTTTACCTCAAGGGGTCCAAGACCGTCAGACGCTTAGGTACGGAGATACGGGCATGGGTCGGTTTTCCCCATACAAAATACCCCATGGAAAACTGCAAAACCCAAAAACAGGTCGAAGGAGTGGTCGGATCGTTTCGTGGTGTTCTAGTGAAATGTTCCATTCGATAGGGCGCAACTTTTTGCTAAAGGTGTCCAAGACCGTCAGACCCTTACTTACGGAGATATAAGACACGTGCGTGGTTGCTCGTGCCGAGCTTCAGAAATGTTGCTCCAGAGACTAAGTCCCAGAAAACCTTCGGACCCCAAAAACTCCCAGAAGGAGTCGTCGGATCGTTTCGCGATGTTCTAGTGAAATGTTCAGCTCGACGGAATGCAACTTTTACCTAAAGGGGTCCAAGACCGTCAGACGCTTAGGTACGGAGATACGGGCATGGGTCGGTTTTCCCCATACAAAATACCCCATGGGAAACTGCAAAACCCCAAAACAGGTCGAAGGAGTGGTCGGATCGTTTCGTGGTGTTCTAGTGAAATGTTCCATTCGATAGGGCGCAACTTTTTGCTAAAGGTGTCCAAAACCGTCAGACCCTTACTTACGGAGATATAAGACACGTGCGTGGTTGCTCGTGCCGAGCTTCAGAAATGTTGCTCCAGAGACTAAGTCCCAGAAAACCTTCGGACCCCAAAAACTCCCAGAAGGAGTCGTCGGATCGTTTCGCGATGTTCTAGTGAAATGTTCAGCTCGACGGAATGCAACTTTTACCTAAAGGGGTCCAAGACCGTCAGACGCTTAGGTACGGAGATACGGGCATGGGTCGGTTTTCCCCATACAAAATACCCCATGGAAAACTGCAAAACCCCAAAACAGGTCGAAGGAGTGGTCGGATCGTTTCGTGATGTTCTAGTGAAATGTTCCATTCGATAGGGCGCAACTTTTTGCTAAAGGTGTCCAAGACCGTCAGACCCTTACTTACGGAGATATAAGACACGTGCGTGGTTGCTCGTGCCGAGCTTCAGAAATGTTGCTCCAGAGACTAAGTCCCAGAAAACCTTCCGACCCCAAAAACTCCCAGAAGGAGTCGTCGGATCGTTTCGCGATGTTCTAGTGAAATGTTCAGCTCGACGGTATGCAACTTTTACCTAAAGGGGTCCAAGACCGTCAGACGCTTAGGTACGGAGATACGGGCATGGGTCGGTTTTCCCCATACAAAATACCCCATGGGAAACTGCAAAACCCCAAAACAGGTCGAAGGAGTGGTCGGATCGTTTCGTGGTGTTCTACTGACTTTTTAGGCTTACCGAGACACAACTTTCCGCAGAAGGGTGCAAAACTGTCAGACTCATAGTTTCGGAGATACAAGCATGGGTCATGTTTGCTCGTGCCGAGCTTCAGAATTTTCCATGGCCAAAAAGCCCTAGAATTTGACATTTCACTATTATAGGGAGGTATGGTTGTACTGAGTCGTCATAGAAAGTTTAGCCTCCTCATGTAAACTGACG
>NW_026525517.1:32500-42500 GCF_943737925.1 Anopheles nili | reverse complement strand
CAAAGGGGCACGCGCTATATCTGGCAGAAGGAGAACTCTGCGAGGTGTTGTGTGTATGGACGAAAAGTAGGCATTACAGAGTTGAGCAAACGCGCCGAAGACCGCATCTCGATATTTCCAACCGGCTGGTCGGTAGAGCGATTCCCAACACCCCATAGACACCGCAATGGGTGAAAATCGGCTAAGTCCCAGAAATGGGTTTTCACCCAAAAACAGGGTGATGGAGACATTGCACGGAGTTGGCGTATATGAACGAAAGTTAGCCACGGTGGTGTTCTAACATCGGTACCTGGGACGCAAAACCGTCGGACGCATGGTTTCGAGGCAATGTGCGAAAAACGGGCCAAAATGGTGCACGAACAAAGGGGCACGCGCTATATCTGGCAGAAGGAGAACTCTGCGAGGTGTTGTGTGTATGGACGAAAAGTAGGCATTACAAAGTTGAGCAAACGCGCCGAAGACCGGGAATCGATATCTCCAACCGGCTGGTCGGTAGAGCGATTCCCAACACCCCATAGACACCGCAATGGGTGAAAATCGGCTAAGTCCCAGAAATGGGTTTTCACCCAAAAACAGGGTGATGGAGACATTGCACGGAGTTGGCGTATATGAACGAAAGTTAGCCACGGTGGTGTTCTAACATCGGTACCTGGGACGCAAAACCGTCGGACGCATGGTTTCGAGGCAATGTGCGAAAAACGGGCCAAAATGGTGCACGAACAAAGGGGCACGCGCTATATCTGGCAGAAGGAGAACTCTGCGAGGTGTTGTGTGTATGGACGAAAAGTAGGCATTACGGAGTTGAGCAAACGCGCCGAAGACCGCAACTCGATATCTCCAACCGGCTGGTCGGTAGAGCGATTCCCAACACCCCATAGACACCGCAATGGGTGAAAATCGGCTAAGTCCCAGAAATGGGTTTTCACCCAAAAACAGGGTGATGGAGACATTGCACGGAGTTGGCGTATATGAACGAAAGTTAGCCACGGTGGTGTTCTAACATCGGTACCTGGGACGCAAAACCGTCGGACGCATGGTTTCGAGGCAATGTGCGAAAAACGGGCCAAAATGGTGCACGAACAAAGGGGCACGCGCTATATCTGGCAGAAGGAGAACTCTGCGAGGTGTTGTGTGTATGGACGAAAAGTAGGCATTACAAAGTTGAGCAAACGCGCCGAAGACCGGGAATCGATATCTCCAACCGGCTGGTCGGTAGAGCGATTCCCAACACCCCATAGACACCGCAATGGGTGAAAATCGGCTAAGTCCCAGAAATGGGTTTTCACCCAAAAACAGGGTGATGGAGACATTGCACGGAGTTGGCGTATATGAACGAAAGTTAGCCACGGTGGTGTTCTAACATCGGTACCTGGGACGCAAAACCGTCGGACGCATGGTTTCGAGGCAATGTGCGAAAAACGGGCCAAAATGGTGCACGAACAAAGGGGCACGCGCTATATCTGGCAGAAGGAGAACTCTGCGAGGTGTTGTGTGTATGGACGAAAAGTAGGCATTACGGAGTTGAGCAAACGCGCCCAAGACCGGGAATCGATATCTCCAACCGGCTGGTCGGTAGAGCGATTCCCAACACCCCATAGACACCGCAATGGGTGAAAATCGCCTCAGTCCCAGAAATGGGTTTTCACCCAAAAACAGGGTGATGGAGACATTGCACGGAGTTGGCGTATATGAACAAAAGTTAGCCACGGTGGTGTTCTAACATCGGTGCTTGGGACGCAAAACCGTCGGACGCATGGTTTCGAAGCGATGTGCGAAAAACGGGCCAAAATGGTGCACGAACAAAGGGGCACGCGCTATATCTGGCAGAAGGAGAACTCTGCGAGGTGTTGTGTGTATGGACGAAAAGTAGGCATTACGGAGTTGAGCAAACGCGCCGAAGACCGCAACTCGATATCTCCAACCGGCTGGTCGGTAGAGCGATTCCCAACACCCCATAGACACCGCAATGGGTGAAAATCGGCTAAGTCCCTGAAATGGGTTTTCACCCAAAAACAGGGTGATGGAGACATTGCACGGAGTTGGCGTATATGGACGAAAGTTAGCCACGGTGGTGTTCTAACATCATTACTTGGGACGCAAAAGCGTCGGACGCATGGTTTCGAGGCAATGTGCGAAAAACGGGCCAAAATGGTGCACGAACAAAGGGGCACGCGCTATATCTAGCAGAAGGAGAACTCTGCGAGGTGTTGTGTGTATGGCCGAAAAGTAGGCATTACAGAGTTGAGCAAACGCGCCCAAGACCGGGAATCGATATCTCCAACCGGCTGGTCGGTAGAGCGATTCCCAACACCCCATAGACACCGCAATGGGTGAAAATCGGCTAAGTCCCTGAAATGGGTTTTCACCCAAAAACAGGGTGATGGAGACATTGCACGGAGTTGGCGTATATGGACGAAAGTTAGCCACGGTGGTGTTCTAACATCATTACTTGGGACGCAAAAGCGTCGGACGCATGGTTTCGAGGCAATGTGCGAAAAACGGGCCAAAATGGTGCACGAACAAAGGGGCACGCGCTATATCTAGCAGAAGGAGAACTCTGCGAGGTGTTGTGTGTATGGCCGAAAAGTAGGCATTACAGAGTTGAGCAAACGCGCCCAAGACCGGGAATCGATATCTCCAACCGGCTGGTCGGTAGAGCGATTCCCAACACCCCATAGACACCGCAATGGGTGAAAATCGGCTAAGTCCCTGAAATGGGTTTTCACCCAAAAACAGGGTGATGGAGACATTGTACGGAGTTGGCGTATATGGACGAAACTTAGCCACGGTGGTGTTCTAACATCACTACTTGGGACGCAAAACCGTCGGACGCATGGTTTCTAAGCGATGTACGAAAAACAGGCCAAAATGGTGCACGAACAAAGGGGCACGCGCTATATCTGGCAGAAGGAGAACTCTGCGAGGTGTTGTGTGTATGGACGAAAAGTAGGCATTACGGAGTTGAGCAAACGCGCCGAAGACCGCAACTCGATATCTCCAACCGGCTGGTCGGTAGAGCGATTCCCAACACCCCATAGACACCGCAATGGGTGAAAATCGGCTAAGTCCCAGAAATGGGTTTTCACCCAAAAACAGGGTGATGGAGACATTGCACGGAGTTGGCGTATATGGACGAAAGTTAGCCACGGTGGTGTTCTAACATCACTACTTGGGACGCAAAACCGTCGGACGCATGGTTTCGAAGCGATGTACGAAAAACAGGCCAAAATGGTGCACGAACAAAGGGGCACGCGCTATATCTGGCAGAAGGAGAACTCTGCGAGGTGTTGTGTGTATGGACGAAAAGTAGGCATTACGGAGTTGAGCAAACGCGCCGAAGACCGCAACTCGATATCTCCAACCGGCTGGTCGGTAGAGCGATTCCCAACACCCCATAGACACCGCAATGGGTGAAAATCGGCTAAGTCCCAGAAATGGGTTTTCACCCAAAAACAGGGTGATGGAGACATTGCACGGAGTTGGCGTATATGGACGAAAGTTAGCCACGGTGGTGTTCTAACATCGGTGCTTGGGACGCAAAACCGTCGAACGCATGGTTTCGAGGCAATGTGCGAAAAACGGGCCAAAATGGTGCACGAACAAAGGGGCACGCGCTATATCTGGCAGAAGGAGAACTCTGCGAGGTGTTGTGTGTATGGACGAAAAGTAGGCATTACGGAGTTGAGCAAACGCGCCCAAGACCGGGAATCGATATCTCCAACCGGCTGGTCGGTAGAGCGATTCCCAACACCCCATAGACACCGCAATGGGTGAAAATCGCCTCAGTCCCAGAAATGGGTTTTCACCCAAAAACAGGGTGATGGAGACATTGCACGGAGTTGGCGTATATGAACAAAAGTTAGCCACGGTGGTGTTCTAACATCGGTGCTTGGGACGCAAAACCGTCGCACGCATGGTTTCGAAGCGATGTGCGAAAAACGGGCCAAAATGGTGAACGAACAAAGGGGCACGCGCTATATCTGGCAGAAGGAGAACTCTGCGAGGTGTTGTGTGTATGGACGAAAAGTAGGCATTACGGAGTTGAGCAAACGCGCCGAAGACCGGGAATCGATATCTCCAACCGGCTGGTCGGTAGAGCGATTCCCAACACCCCATAGACACCGCAATGGGTGAAAATCGGCTAAGTCCCTGAAATGGGTTTTCACCCAAAAACAGGGTGATGGAGACATTGCACGGAGTTGGCGTATATGGACGAAAGTTAGCCACGGTGGTGTTCTAACATCATTACTTGGGACGCAAAAGCGTCGGACGCATGGTTTCGAGGCAATGTGCGAAAAACGGGCCAAAATGGTGCACGAACAAAGGGGCACGCGCTATATCTAGCAGAAGGAGAACTCTGCGAGGTGTTGTGTGTATGGCCGAAAAGTAGGCATTACAGAGTTGAGCAAACGCGCCCAAGACCGGGAATCGATATCTCCAACCGGCTGGTCGGTAGAGCGATTCCCAACACCCCATAGACACCGCAATGGGTGAAAATCGCCTCAGTCCCAGAAATGGGTTTTCACCCAAAAACAGGGTGATGGAGACATTGCACGGAGTTGGCGTATATGAACAAAAGTTAGCCACGGTGGTGTTCTAACATCGGTGCTTGGGACGCAAAACCGTCGGACGCATGGTTTCGAAGCGATGTGCGAAAAACGGGCCAAAATGGTGCACGAACAAAGGGGCACGCGCTATATCTGGCAGAAGGAGAACTCTGCGAGGTGTTGTGTGTATGGACGAAAAGTAGGCATTACGGAGTTGAGCAAACGCGCCGAAGACCGCAACTCGATATCTCCAACCGGCTGGTCGGTAGAGCGATTCCCAACACCCCATAGACACCGCAATGGGTGAAAATCGGCTAAGTCCCTGAAATGGGTTTTCACCCAAAAACAGGGTGATGGAGACATTGCACGGAGTTGGCGTATATGGACGAAAGTTAGCCACGGTGGTGTTCTAACATCATTACTTGGGACGCAAAAGCGTCGGACGCATGGTTTCGAGGCAATGTGCGAAAAACGGGCCAAAATGGTGCACGAACAAAGGGGCACGCGCTATATCTAGCAGAAGGAGAACTCTGCGAGGTGTTGTGTGTATGGCCGAAAAGTAGGCATTACAGAGTTGAGCAAACGCGCCCAAGACCGGGAATCGATATCTCCAACCGGCTGGTCGGTAGAGCGATTCCCAACACCCCATAGACACCGCAATGGGTGAAAATCGGCTAAGTCCCTGAAATGGGTTTTCACCCAAAAACAGGGTGATGGAGACATTGTACGGAGTTGGCGTATATGGACGAAACTTAGCCACGGTGGTGTTCTAACATCACTACTTGGGACGCAAAACCGTCGGACGCATGGTTTCTAAGCGATGTACGAAAAACAGGCCAAAATGGTGCACGAACAAAGGGGCACGCGCTATATCTGGCAGAAGGAGAACTCTGCGAGGTGTTGTGTGTATGGACGAAAAGTAGGCATTACGGAGTTGAGCAAACGCGCCGAAGACCGGGAATCGATATCTCCAACCGGCTGGTCGGTAGAGCGATTCCCAACACCCCATAGACACCGCAATGGGTGAAAATCGGCTAAGTCCCTGAAATGGGTTTTCACCCAAAAACAGGGTGATGGAGACATTGCACGGAGTTGGCGTATATGGACGAAAGTTAGCCACGGTGGTGTTCTAACATCATTACTTGGGACGCAAAAGCGTCGGACGCATGGTTTCGAGGCAATGTGCGAAAAACGGGCCAAAATGGTGCACGAACAAAGGGGCACGCGCTATATCTAGCAGAAGGAGAACTCTGCGAGGTGTTGTGTGTATGGCCGAAAAGTAGGCATTACAGAGTTGAGCAAACGCGCCCAAGACCGGGAATCGATATCTCCAACCGGCTGGTCGGTAGAGCGATTCCCAACACCCCATAGACACCGCAATGGGTGAAAATCGCCTCAGTCCCAGAAATGGGTTTTCACCCAAAAACAGGGTGATGGAGACATTGCACGGAGTTGGCGTATATGAACAAAAGTTAGCCACGGTGGTGTTCTAACATCGGTGCTTGGGACGCAAAACCGTCGGACGCATGGTTTCGAAGCGATGTGCGAAAAACGGGCCAAAATGGTGCACGAACAAAGGGGCACGCGCTATATCTGGCAGAAGGAGAACTCTGCGAGGTGTTGTGTGTATGGACGAAAAGTAGGCATTACGGAGTTGAGCAAACGCGCCGAAGACCGCAACTCGATATCTCCAACCGGCTGGTCGGTAGAGCGATTCCCAACACCCCATAGACACCGCAATGGGTGAAAATCGGCTAAGTCCCTGAAATGGGTTTTCACCCAAAAACAGGGTGATGGAGACATTGCACGGAGTTGGCGTATATGGACGAAAGTTAGCCACGGTGGTGTTCTAACATCATTACTTGGGACGCAAAAGCGTCGGACGCATGGTTTCGAGGCAATGTGCGAAAAACGGGCCAAAATGGTGCACGAACAAAGGGGCACGCGCTATATCTAGCAGAAGGAGAACTCTGCGAGGTGTTGTGTGTATGGCCGAAAAGTAGGCATTACAGAGTTGAGCAAACGCGCCCAAGACCGGGAATCGATATCTCCAACCGGCTGGTCGGTAGAGCGATTCCCAACACCCCATAGACACCGCAATGGGTGAAAATCGGCTAAGTCCCTGAAATGGGTTTTCACCCAAAAACAGGGTGATGGAGACATTGTACGGAGTTGGCGTATATGGACGAAACTTAGCCACGGTGGTGTTCTAACATCACTACTTGGGACGCAAAACCGTCGGACGCATGGTTTCTAAGCGATGTACGAAAAACAGGCCAAAATGGTGCACGAACAAAGGGGCACGCGCTATATCTGGCAGAAGGAGAACTCTGCGAGGTGTTGTGTGTATGGACGAAAAGTAGGCATTACGGAGTTGAGCAAACGCGCCGAAGACCGCAACTCGATATCTCCAACCGGCTGGTCGGTAGAGCGATTCCCAACACCCCATAGACACCGCAATGGGTGAAAATCGGCTAAGTCCCAGAAATGGGTTTTCACCCAAAAACAGGGTGATGGAGACATTGCACGGAGTTGGCGTATATGGACGAAAGTTAGCCACGGTGGTGTTCTAACATCACTACTTGGGACGCAAAACCGTCGGACGCATGGTTTCGAAGCGATGTACGAAAAACAGGCCAAAATGGTGCACGAACAAAGGGGCACGCGCTATATCTGGCAGAAGGAGAACTCTGCGAGGTGTTGTGTGTATGGACGAAAAGTAGGCATTACGGAGTTGAGCAAACGCGACGAAGACCGGGAATCGATATCCCCAACCGGCTGGTCGGTAGAGCGATTCCCAACACCCCATAGACACCGCAATGGGTGAAAATCGGCTAAGTCCCAATATGTACCTTCAGAGGGGCATATCTCGAAAACTACTCGTCAGATCGGGGCCAAATTCACAGAGAAGACACATGTCGAGGAGTTGTTTCGGATGAGCGATAGTGGTTTTTGGGTGAAAATGTACCCCTAAACCTTGTACAGAGAGGACCCCTTCCGTAGAGCAAAATCCTGAAGGTCGGGGTCGCGCAAGGGTCGACATGGGTCGAGGTGGACTATCATGCGAAACCACTTTTTTCGGTCCCTACGGTGCCCCTAGATGATGAAAAGTACAATCCGAGGTTGATTACGAACACTTTTGTGCACCCCCTTCCGTAGAGCAAAATCCTGAAGGTCGGGGTCGCGCAAGGGTCGACATGGGTCGAGGTGGACTATCATGCGAAACCACTTTTTTCGGTCCCTACGGTGCCCCTAGATGATGAAAAGTACAATCCGAGGTTGATTACGAACACTTTTGTGCACCCCCTTCCGTAGAGCAAAATCCTGAAGGTCGGGGTTGCGCACAAGTAGACCCCCTTCCGTAGAGCAAAATCCTGAAGGTCGGGGTCGCGCAAGGGTCGACATGGGTCGAGGTGGACTATCATGCGAAACCACTTTTTTCGGTCCCTACGGTGCCCCTAGATGATGAAAAGTACAATCCGAGGTTGATTACGAACACTTTTGTGCACCCCCTTCCGTAGAGCAAAATCCTGAAGGTCGGGGTTGCGCACAAGTAGACCCCCTTCCGTAGAGCAAAATCCTGAAGGTCGGGGTCGCGCAAGGGTCGACATGGGTCGAGGTGGACTATCATGCGAAACCACTTTTTTCGGTCCCTACGGTGCCCCTGGATGATGAAAAGTACAATCCGAGGTTGATTACGAACACTTTTGTGCACCCCCTTCCGTAGAGCAAAATCCTGAAGGTCGGGGTTGCGCACAAGTAGACCCCCTTCCGTAGAGCAAAATCCTGAAGGTCGGGGTCGCGCAAGGGTCGACATGGGTCGAGGTGGACTATCATGCGAAACCACTTTTTTCGGTCCCTACGGTGCCCCTAGATGATGAAAAGTACAATCCGAGGTTGATTACGAACACTTTTGTGCACCCCCTTCCGTAGAGCAAAATCCTGAAGGTCGGGGTTGCGCACAAGTCGACCCCAAAAACTCCCAGAAGGAGTCGTCGGATCGTTTCGCGATGTTCTAGTGAAATGTTCAGCTCGACGGAATGCAACTTTTACCAAAAGGGGTCCAAGACCGTCAGACGCTTAGGTACGGAGATACGGGCATGGGTCGGTTTTCCCCATACAAAATACCCCATGGAAAACTGCAAAACCCAAAAACAGGTCGAAGGAGTGGTCGGATCGTTTCGTGGTGTTCTAGTGAAATGTTCCATTCGATAGGGCGCAACTTTTTGCTAAAGGTGTCCAAGACCGTCAGACCCTTACTTACGGAGATATAAGACACGTGCGTGGTTGCTCGTGCCGAGCTTCAGAAATGTTGCTCCAGAGACTAAGTCCCAGAAAACCTTCGGACCCCAAAAACTCCCAGAAGGAGTCGTCGGATCGTTTCGCGATGTTCTAGTGAAATGTTCAGCTCGACGGAATGCAACTTTTACCTAAGGGGTCCAAGACCGTCAGATGCTTAGGTACGGAGATACGGGCATGGGTCGGTTTTCCCCATACAAAATACCCCATGGAAAACTGCAAAACCCAAAAACAGGTCGAAGGAGTGGTCGGATCGTTTCGTGGTGTTCTAGTGAAATGTTCCATTCGATAGGGCGCAACTTTTTGCTAAAGGTGTCCAAGACCGTCAGACACTTACTTACGGAGATATAAGACACGTGCGTGGTTGCTCGTGCCGAGCTTCAGAAATGTTGCTCCAGAGACTAAGTCCCAGAAAACCTTCCGACCCCAAAAACTCCCAGAAGGAGGCGTCGGATCGTTTCGCGATGTTCTAGTGAAATGTTCAGCTCGACGGAATGCAACTTTTACCTAAAGGGGTCCAAGACCGTCAGACGCTTAGGTACGGAAATACGGGCATGGGTCGGTTTTCCCCGTACAAAATACCCCATGGAAAACTGCAAAACCCAAAAACAGGTCGAAGGAGTGGTCGGATCGTTTCGTGGTGTTCTAGTGAAATGTTCCATTCGATAGGGCGCAACTTTTTGCTAAAGGTGTCCAAGACCGTCAGACACTTACTTACGGAGATATAAGACACGTGCGTGGTTGCTCGTGCCGAGCTTCAGAAATGTTGCTCCAGAGACTAAGTCCCAGAAAACCTTCCGACCCCAAAAACTCCCAGAAGGAGGCGTCGGATCGTTTCGCGATGTTCTAGTGAAATGTTCAGCTCGACGGAATGCAACTTTTACCTAAAGGGGTCCAAGACCGTCAGACGCTTAGGTACGGAAATACGGGCATGGGTCGGTTTTCCCCATACAAAATACCCCATTAAAAACTGCAAAACCCAAAAACAGGTCGGAGGAGTGGTCGGATCGTTTCGTGGTGTTCTAGTGAAATGTTCCATTCGATAGGGCGCAACTTTTTGCTAAAGGTGTCCATGACCGTCAGACCCTTACTTACGGAGATATAAGACACGTGCGTGGTTGCTCGTGCCGAGCTTCAGAAATGTTGCTCCAGAG
>NW_026525517.1:0-22500 GCF_943737925.1 Anopheles nili | reverse complement strand
TGGAAGACAACCGAATGCACGCGGGATTGCTCACGGAGCAAGCGCAAGCACGCGAAACAGCTTGCACGGGTGATGGACCACATTGGTCGAGTGACGGTTACCGGTTACCAGTGGGTTAGCCATGTTGTAACGGGCTAAGAGGCCTGTTCAGCCAGAGTGTACGGAGTTCAGATGGCTAGGTGCGCACGCAGGCATCGAGGTTTTGATGGTTTGCGCAGAGTTGTAGCACGGCAGAGAGCGCGCCGGAGCAGTTTCAGTCCAATCGGACGATGCGCGGGTGTTTTACAGAACATTGAAAGTTGTATGGAAGAAAACCCCTGGAAGTATGCAATATATGGGAAAACACGAAATACTCTCGGATGGAGGTGTCTGAGAAGTTTGGCGTATATGGACGAAAGTTAGCCACGGTGGTGTTCTAACATCGGTACCTGGGACGCAAAACCGTCGGACGCATGGTTTCGAGGCAATGTGCGAAAAACGGGCCAAAATGGTGCACGAACAAAGGGGCACGCGCTATATCTGGCAGAAGGAGAACTCTGCGAGGTGTTGTGTGTATGGACGAAAAGTAGGCATTACGAAGTTGAGCAAACGCGCCGAAGACCGGGAATCGATATCTCCAACCGGCTGGTCGGTAGAGCGATTCCCAACACCCCATAGACACCGCAATGGGTGAAAATCGGCTAAGTCCCAGAAATGGGTTTTCACCCAAAAACAGGGTGATGGAGACATTGCACGGAGTTGGCGTATATGGACGAAAGTTAGCCACGGTGGTGTTCTAACATCGGTACTTGGGACGCAAAACCGTCGGACGCATGGTTTCGAAGCGATGTGCGAAAAACGGGCCAAAATGGTGCACGAACAAAGGGGCACGCGCTATATCTGGCAGAAGGAGAACTCTGCGAGGTGTTGTGTGTATGGACGAAAAGTAGGCATTACGGAGTTGAGCAAACGCGCCGAAGACCGGGAATCGATATCTCCAACCGGCTGGTCGGTACAGCGATTCCCAACACCCCATAGACACCGCAATGGGTGAAAATCGGCTAAGTCCCTGAAATGGGTTTTCACCCAAAATCAGGGTGATGGAGACATTGCACGGAGTTGGCGTATATGGACGAAAGTTAGCCACGGTGGTGTTCTAACATCGGTACTTGGGACGCAAAAGCGTCGGACGCATGGTTTCGAGGCAAAGTGCGAAAAACGGGCCAAAATGGTGCACGAACAAAGGGGCACGCGCTATATCTGGCAGAAGGAGAACTCTGCGAGGTGTTGTGTGTATGGACGAAAAGTAGGCATTACGGAGTTGAGCAAACGCGCCGAAGACCGGGAATCGATATCTCCAACCGGCTGGTCGGTACAGCGATTCCCAACACCCCATAGACACCGCAATGGGTGAAAATCGGCTAAGTCCCTGAAATGGGTTTTCACCCAAAATCAGGGTGATGGAGACATTGCACGGAGTTGGCGTATATGGACGAAAGTTAGCCACGGTGGTGTTCTAACATCGGTACTTGGGACGCAAAAGCGTCGGACGCATGGTTTCGAGGCAAAGTGCGAAAAACGGGCCAAAATGGTGCACGAACAAAGGGGCACGCGCTATATCTGGCAGAAGGAGAACTCTGCGAGGTGTTGTGTGTATGGACGAAAAGTAGGCATTACGGAGTTGAGCAAACGCGCCAAAGACCGCAAAACGATATCTCCAACCGGCTGGTCGGTAGAGCGATTCCCAACACCCCATAGACACCGCAATGGGTGAAAATCGGCTAAGTCCCAATATGTACCTTCAGAGGGGCATATCTCGAAAACTACTCGTCAGATCGGGGCCAAATTCACAGAGAAGACACATGTCGAGGAGTTGTTTCGGTTGAGCGATAGTGGTTTTTGGGTGAAAATGTACCCCTAAACCTTGTACAGAGAGGACCCCTTCCGTAGAGCAAAATCCTGAAGGTCGGGGTTGCGCACAAGTCGACCCCCTGCCGTAGAGCAAAATCCTGAAGGTCGGGGTTGCGCACAAGTCGACCCCCTTCCGTAGAGCAAAATCCTGAAGGTCGGGGTCGCGCAAGGGTCGACATGGGTCGAGGTGGACTATCATGCGAAACCACTTTTTTCGGTCCCTACGGTGCCCCTAGATGATGAAAAGTACAATCCGAGGTTGATTACGAACACTTTTGTGCACCCCCTTCCGTAGAGCAAAATCCTGAAGGTCGGGGTTGCGCACAAGTAGACCCCCTTCCGTAGAGCAAAATCCTGAAGGTCGGGGTCGCGCAAGGGTCGACATGGGTCGAGGTGGACTATCATGCGAAACCACTTTTTTCGGTCCCTACGGTGCCCCTAGATGATGAAAAGTACAATCCGAGGTTGATTACGAACACTTTTGTGCACCCCCTTCCGTAGAGCAAAATCCTGAAGGTCGGGGTCGCGCAAGGGTCGACATGGGTCGAGGTGGACTATCATGCGAAACCACTTTTTTCGGTCCCTACGGTGCCCCTAGATGATGAAAAGTACAATCCGAGGTTGATTACGAACACTTTTGTGCACCCCCTTCCGTAGAGCAAAATCCTGAAGGTCGGGGTCGCACAAGTGTGCACCCCCTTCCGTAGAGCAAAATCCTGAAGGTCGGGGTCGCGCAAGGGTCGACATGGGTCGAGGTGGACTATCATGCGAAACCACTTTTTTCGGTCCCTACGGTGCCCCTAGATGATGAAAAGTACAATCCGAGGTTGATTACGAACACTTTTGTGCACCCCCTTCCGTAGAGCAAAATCCTGAAGGTCGGGGTCGCGCAAGGGTCGACATGGGTCGAGGTGGACTATCATGCGAAACCACTTTTTTCGGTCCCTACGGTGCCCCTAGATGATGAAAAGTACAATCCGAGGTTGATTACGAACACTTTTGTGCACCCTCAAAAATGGCCAAAATCCTGAAGGTCGGGTTCTCGGGGCGGTCGAGGCCCTCTGACGTGCACGAAAAACCGGTACCCACGCCGAGCTTCAGAATTTGGTCTCCAGAGATTAAGTCCCAACCGAAACTGGCAACCCACAAAAGTGTACCAAGGAGTGGTCGGATCGAGTTACAGTGTTCGAGAGTATTGACGAGGATGGTTATACGCAACTTTTTGCTAAAGGTGTCCAAGACCGTCAGACACTTACTTACGGAGATATAAGACACGTGCGTGGTTGCTCGTGCCGAGCTTCAGAAATGTTGCTCCAGAGACTAAGTCCCAGAAAACCTTCGGACCCCAAAAACTCCCAGAAGGAGTCGTCGGATCGTTTCGCGATGTTCTAGTGAAATGTTCAGCTCGACGGAATGCAACTTTTACCTAAAGGGGTCCAAGACCGTCAGACGCTTAGGTACGGAGATACGGGCATGGGTCGGTTTTCCCCATACAAAATACCCCATGCAAAACTGCAAAACCCCAAAACAGGTCGAAGGAGTGGTCGGATCGTTTCGTGGTGTTCTAGTGAAATGTTCCATTCGATAGGGCGCAACTTTTTGCTAAAGGTGTCCAAGACCGTCAGACCCTTACTTACGGAGATATAAGACACGTGCGTGGTTGCTCGTGCCGAGCTTCAGAAATGTTGCTCCAGAGACTAAGTCCCAGAAAACCTTCGGACCCCAAAAACTCCCAGAAGGAGTCGTCGGATCGTTTCGCGATGTTCTAGTGAAATGTTCAGCTCGACGGAATGCAACTTTTACCTAAAGGGGTCCAAGACCGTCAGACGCTTAGGTACGGAGATACGGGCATGGGTCGGTTTTCCCCATACAAAATACCCCATGGAAAACTGCAAAACCCCAAAACAGGTCGAAGGAGTGGTCGGATCGTTTCGTGGTGTTCTAGTGAAATGTTCCATTCGATAGGGCGCAACTTTTTGCTAAAGGTGTCCAAGACCGTCAGACCCTTACTTACGGAGATATAAGACACGTGCGTGGTTGCTCGTGCCGAGCTTCAGAAATGTTGCTCCAGAGACTAAGTCCCAGAAAACCTTCCGACCCCAAAAACTCCCAGAAGGAGGCGTCGGATCGTTTCGCGATGTTCTAGCGAAATGTTCAGCTCGACGGAATGCAACTTTTACCTAAAGGGGTTCAAGACCGTCAGACGCTTAGGTACGGAGATACGGGCATGGGTCGGTTTTCCCCATACAAAATACCCCATGGAAAACTGCAAAACCCCAAAACAGGTCGAAGGAGTGGTCGGATCGTTTCGTGATGTTCTAGTGAAATGTTCCATTCGATAGGGCGCAACTTTTTGCTAAAGGTGTCCAAGACCGTCAGACCCTTACTTACGGAGATATAAGACACGTGCGTGGTTGCCCGTGCCGAGCTTCAGAAATGTTGCTCCAGAGACTAAGTCCCAGAAAACCTTCCGACCCCAAAAACTCCCAGAAGGAGTCGTCGGATCGTTTCGCGATGTTCTAGTGAAATGTTCAGCTCGACGGAATGCAACTTTTACCTAAAGGGGTCCAAGACCGTCAGACGCTTAGGTACGGAGATACGGGCATGGGTCGGTTTTCCCCATACAAAATACCCCATGGAAAACTGCAAAACCCCAAAACAGGTCGAAGGAGTGGTCGGATCGTTTCGTGGTGTTCTAGTGAAATGTTCCATTCGATAGGGCGCAACTTTTTGCTAAAGGTGTCCAAGACCGTCAGACACTTACTTACGGAGATATAAGACACGTGCGTGGTTGCCCGTGCCGAGCTTCAGAAATGTTGCTCCAGAGACAAAGTCCCAGAAAACCTTCCGACCCCAAAAACTCCCAGAAGGAGTCGTCGGATCGTTTCGCGATGTTCTAGTGAAATGTTCAGCTCGACGAAATGCAACTTTTACCTAAAGGGGTCCAAGACCGTCAGACGCTTAGGTACGGAGATACGGGCATGGGTCGGTTTTCCCCATACAAAATACCCCATGGAAAACTGCAAAACCCCAAAACAGGTCGAAGGAGTGGTCGGATCGTTTCGTGGTGTTCTAGTGAAATGTTCCATTCGATAGGGCGCAACTTTTTGCTAAAGGTGTCCAAGACCGTCAGACACTTACTTACGGAGATATAAGACACGTGCGTGGTTGCCCGTGCCGAGCTTCAGAAATGTTGCTCCAGAGACTAAGTCCCAGAAAACCTTCGGACCCCAAAAACTCCCAGAAGGAGTCGTCGGATCGTTTCGCGATGTTCTAGTGAAATGTTCAGCTCGACGGAATGCAACTTTTACCTAAAGGGGTCCAAGACCGTCAGACGCTTAGGTACGGAGATACGGGCATGGGTCGGTTTTCCCCATACAAAATACCCCATGGAAAACTGCAAAACCCCAAAACAGGTCGAAGGAGTGGTCGGATCGTTTCGTGGTGTTCTAGTGAAATGTTCCATTCGATAGGGCGCAACTTTTTGCTAAAGGTGTCCAAGACCGTCAGACCCTTACTTACGGAGATATAAGACACGTGCGTGGTTGCTCGTGCCGAGCTTCAGAAATGTTGCTCCAGAGACTAAGTCCCAGAAAACCTTCGGACCCCAAAAACTCCCAGAAGGAGTCGTCGGATCGTTTCGCGATGTTCTAGTGAAATGTTCAGCTCGACGAAATGCAACTTTTACCTAAAGGGGTCCAAGACCGTCAGACGCTTAGGTACGGAGATACGGGCATGGGTCGGTTTTCCCCATACAAAATACCCCATGGAAAACTGCAAAGCCCCAAAACAGGTCGAAGGAGTGGTCGGATCGTTTCGTGATGTTCTAGTGAAATGTTCCATTCGATAGGGCGCAACTTTTTGCTAAAGGTGTCCAAGACCGTCAGACACTTACTTACGGAGATATAAGACACGTGCGTGGTTGCTCGTGCCGAGCTTCAGAAATGTTGCTCCAGAGACTAAGTCCCAGAAAACCTTCGGACCCCAAAAACTCCCAGAAGGAGTCGTCGGATCGTTTCGCGATGTTCTAGTGAAATGTTCAGCTCGACGGAATGCAACTTTTACCTAAAGGGGTCCAAGACCGTCAGACGCTTAGGTACGGAGATACGGGCATGGGTCGGTTTTCCCCATACAAAATACCCCATGGAAAACTGCAAAACCCAAAAACAGGTCGAAGGAGTGGTCGGATCGTTTCGTGGTGTTCTAGTGAAATGTTCCATTCGATAGGGCGCAACTTTTTGCTAAAGGTGTCCAAGACCGTCAGACCCTTACTTACGGAGATATAAGACACGTGCGTGGTTGCTCGTGCCGAGCTTCAGAAATGTTGCTCCAGAGACTAAGTCCCAGAAAACCTTCGGACCCCAAAAACTCCCAGAAGGAGTCGTCGGATCGTTTCGCGATGTTCTAGTGAAATGTTCAGCTCGACGGAATGCAACTTTTACCTAAAGGGGTCCAAGACCGTCAGACGCTTAGGTACGGAGATACGGGCATGGGTCGGTTTTCCCCATACAAAATACCCCATGGAAAACTGCAAAACCCCAAAACAGGTCGAAGGAGTGGTCGGATCGTTTCGTGGTGTTCTAGTGAAATGTTCCATTCGATAGGGCGCAACTTTTTGCTAAAGGTGTCCAAGACCGTCAGACCCTTACTTACGGAGATATAAGACACGTGCGTGGTTGCTCGTGCCGAGCTTCAGAAATGTTGCTCCAGAGACTAAGTCCCAGAAAACCTTCCGACCCCAAAAACTCCCAGAAGGAGTCGTCGGATCGTTTCGCGATGTTCTAGTGAAATGTTCAGCTCGACGGAATGCAACTTTTACCTAAAGGGGTCCAAGACCGTCAGACGCTTAGGTACGGAGATACGGGCATGGGTCGGTTTTCCCCATACAAAATACCCCATGGAAAACTGCAAAACCCAAAAACAGGTCGAAGGAGTGGTCGGATCGTTTCGTGGTGTTCTAGTGAAATGTTCCATTCGATAGGGCGCAACTTTTTGCTAAAGGTGTCCAAGACCGTCAGACCCTTACTTACGGAGATATAAGACACGTGCGTGGTTGCCCGTGCCGAGCTTCAGAATTGTTGCTCCAGAGACTAAGTCCCAGAAAACCTTCGGACCCCAAAAACTCCCAGAAGGAGTCGTCGGATCGTTTCGCGATGTTCTAGTGAAATGTTCAGCTCGACGGAATGCAACTTTTACCTAAAGGGGTCCAAGACCGTCAGACGCTTAGGTACGGAGATACGGGCATGGGTCGGTTTTCCCCATACAAAATACCCCATGGAAAACTGCAAAACCCCAAAACAGGTCGAAGGAGTGGTCGGATCGTTTCGTGGTGTTCTAATGAAATGTTCCATTCGATAAGACGCAACTTTTTGCTAAAGGTGTCCAAGACCGTCAGACCCTTACTTACGGAGATATAAGACACGTGCGTGGTTGCTCGTGCCGAGCTTCAGAAATGTTGCTCCAGAGACTAAGTCCCAGAAAACCTTCGGACCCCAAAAACTCCCAGAAGGAGTCGTCGGATCGTTTCGCGATGTTCTAGTGAAATGTTCAGCTCGACGGAATGCAACTTTTACCTAAAGGGGTCCAAGACCGTCAGACGCTTAGGTACGGAGGTACGGGCATGGGTCGGTTTTCCCCATACAAAATACCCCATGGAAAACTGCAAAACCCCAAAACAGGTCGAAGGAGTGGTCGGATCGTTTCGTGGTGTTCTAGTGAAATGTTCCATTCGATAAGACGCAACTTTTTGCTAAAGGTGTCCAAGACCGTCAGACCCTTACTTACGGAGATATAAGACACGTGCGTGGTTGCTCGTGCCGAGCTTCAGAAATGTTGCTCCAGAGACTAAGTCCCAGAAAACCTTCCGACCCCAAAAACTCCCAGAAGGAGTCGTCGGATCGTTTCGCGATGTTCTAGTGAAATGTTCAGCTCGACGAAATGCAACTTTTACCTAAAGGGGTCCAAGACCGTCAGACGCTTAGGTACGGAGATACGGGCATGGGTCGGTTTTCCCCATACAAAATACCCCATGGAAAACTGCAAAACCCAAAAACAGGTCGAAGGAGTGGTCGGATCGTTTCGTGGTGTTCTAGTGAAATGTTCCATTCGATAGGGCGCAACTTTTTGCTAAAGGTGTCCAAGACCGTCAGACCCTTACTTACGGAGATATAAGACACGTGCGTGGTTGCCCGTGCCGAGCTTCAGAAATGTTGCTCCAGAGACTAAGTCCCAGAAAACCTTCCGACCCCAAAAACTCCCAGAAGGAGTCGTCGGATCGTTTCGCGATGTTCTAGTGAAATGTTCAGCTCGACGGAATGCAACTTTTACCTAAAGGGGTCCAAGACCGTCAGACGCTTAGGTACGGAGATACGGGCATGGGTCGGTTTTCCCCATACAAAATACCCCATGGAAAACTGCAAAACCCAAAAACAGGTCGAAGGAGTGGTCGGATCGTTTCGTGGTGTTCTAGTGAAATGTTCCATTCGATAGGGCGCAACTTTTTGCTAAAGGCGTCCAAGACCGTCAGACCCTTACTTACGGAGATATAAGACACGTGCGTGGTTGCTCGTGCCGAGCTTCAGATATGTTGCTCCAGAGACTAAGTCCCAGAAAACCTTCCGACCCCAAAAACTCCCAGAAGGAGGCGTCGGATCGTTTCGCGATGTTCTAGCGAAATGTTCAGCTCGACGGAATGCAACTTTTACCTAAAGGGGTCCAAGACCGTCAGACGCTTAGGTACGGAGATACGGGCATGGGTCGGTTTTCCCCATACAAAATACCCCATGGAAAACTGCAAAACCCCAAAACAGGTCGAAGGAGTGGTCGGATCGTTTCGTGGTGTTCTACTGACTTTTTAGGCTTACCGAGACACAACTTTCCGCAGAAGGGTGCAAAACTGTCAGACTCATAGTTTCGGAGATACAAGCATGGGTCATGTTTGCTCGTGCCGAGCTTCAGAATTTTCCATGGCCAAAAAGCCCTAGAATTTGACATTTCACTATTATAGGGAGGTATGGTTGTACTGAGTCGTCATAGAAAGTTTAGCCTCCTCATGTAAACTGTCGATTCGACATCAGGGAGGTCGGGAGTTGTCGAAAAGAGACCTTAGGACCTAATACTAGACCCATGTAGTGGCAAGGTGTTTCGGCCCGTGGGTGACGGTTGTATGAAATTTGGGTGACGGCAACTACGACTGGTTCTGGTACCGGGAAGGTGTGTCCTGGTGTCCGGAGGCGTTTTAACGGTAGCTGGGTGGTCGGAACGGTGACCTAGGGTGGTTTTGGGTGAAATCAAGTACCTCCACCGATGGTCAACCAGAGGCTAGTGGTACATGGAAAACACCCTGGGAAGGTGTCCCAGGGCTCGGAGTAGCAGTAACAAGGGATGCCGCTGTCTCTAGGTCGCGGAACCACTGTGCTTGCCTGCAACACAGTCCTAGGGAGAGCGGCCGAAAGGTTCCGCACGGTGACTTGCACCCACCGGGAAAGGGGTCAAGTAGCCAAAGGTGTCCAACCAAGGGTTAGTGGTACATGGAAAACACCCTGGGAAGGTATCCCAGGGCTCGGAGTAGCAGTAACAAGAGGGATGCCGCTGTCTCTAGGTCGCGGAACCACTGTGCTTGCCTGCAACACAGTCCTAGGGAGAGCGGCCGAAAGGTTCCGCACGGTGACTTGCACCCACCGGGAAAGGGGTCAAGTAGCCAAGAGGTGTCCAACCAAGGGTTAGTGGTACATGGAAAACACCCTGGGAAGCTGTCCCAGGGCTCGGAGTAGAGTGACTTGCACCCACCGGGAATCCACCGGCCCTCCACACGGGGGTCATCACGCGTGTGCGTAAGGTACCTGCAGCAGGTGCAGGTGCCTGGGTGCGTGCCATGGTGATGATGGTACCACCTAGTCGGGAGTGTGCGGGAGTCACACACCGGCTGCGCGCCACCTGTGGGAGCTTGCTCCTGCAAGGTGCCGCAAGTCGCTTGGGTAAGGCGACGCTGCACACACGTGGTGCTATGTGCAGAAGGGTGTGCTGCTGTGGTGTGTCCTAGTGGGTGGTGTGCTTGTGCCCCAGACATGGGGTGCATGTGCGCTACTGGCTGGGGTGCACCATAGCTACCCGAATGGAGCGATAGAGAGGAGGTGAGCTTTAGCGGGTCAAGTCCATTGGGCTTGATCCGCGAAAAGCACCAAGTCCCGAAAGTCGAAGCCCGAGTTGCTATGGTGTGCGAAAAGCTGCATTTAATGTTGAAAAAAAGTACAAGTCCCAAAACTTGACTTCCCGAAAAATTTCAACTTGTTTTGCATAGCACCAGGCGTACACACGGAGGAGATTGTTGCGAGACGAACACGCTGTTGGAAGACAACCGAATGCACGCGGGATTGCTCACGGAGCAAGCGCAAGCACGCGAAACAGCTTGCACGGGTGATGGACCACATTGGACGAGTGACGGTTACCGGTTACCAGTGGGTTAGCCATGTTGTAACGGGCTAAGAGGCCTGTTAAGCCAGAGTGTACGGAGTTCAGATGGCTAGGTGCGCACGCAGGCATCGAGGTTTTGATGGTTTGCGCAGAGTTGTAGCACGGCAGAGAGCGCGCCGGAGCAGTTTCAGTCCAATCGGACGATGCGCGGGTGTTTTACAGAACATTGAAAGTTGTATGGAAGAAAACCCCTGGCAGTATGCAATATATGGGAAAACACGAAATACTCTCGGATGGAGGTGTCTGAGAAGTTTGGCGTATATGGACGAAAGTTAGCCACGGTGGTGTTCTAACATCACTACTTGGGACGCAAAACCGTCGAACGCATGGTTTCGAGGCAATGTGCGAAAAACGGGCCAAAATGGTGCACGAACAAAGGGGCACGCGCTATATCTGGCAGAAGGAGAACTCTGCGAGGTGTTGTGTGTATGGACGAAAAGTAGGCATCACGAAGTTGAGCAAACGCGCCGAAGACCGCAACTCGATATCTCCAACCGGCTGGTCGGTAGAGCGATTCCCAACACCCCATAGACACCGCAATGGGTGAAAATCGGCTAAGTCCCAGAAATGGGTTTTCACCCAAAAACAGGGTGATGGAGACATTGCACGGAGTTGGCGTATATGGACGAAAGTTAGCCACGGTGGTGTTCTAACATCACTACTTGGGACACAAAAGCGTCGGACGCATGGTTTCGAGGCAATGTGCGAAAAACGGGCCAAAACGGTGCACGAACAAAGGGGCATGCGCTATATCTGGCAGAAGGAGAACTCTGCGAGGTGTTGTGTGTACGGACGAAAAGTAGGCATTACGGAGTTGAGCAAACGCGCCGAAGACCGCAACTCGATATCTCCAACCGGCTGGTCGGTAGAGCGATTCCCAACACCCCATAGACACCGCAATGGGTGAAAATCGGCTAAGTCCAAGAAATGGGTTTTCACCCAAAAACAGGGTGATGGAGACATTGCACGGAGTTGGCGTATATGGACGAAAGTTAGCCACGGTGGTGTTCTAACATCGGTACTTGGGACGCAAAACCGTCGGACGCATGGTTTCGAAGCAATGTGCGAAAAACGGGCCAAAACGGTGCACGAACAAAGGGGCACGCGCTATATCTGGCAGAAGGAGAACTCTGCGAGGTGTTGTGTGTACGGACGAAAAGTAGGCATTACGGAGTTGAGCAAACGCGCCGAAGACCGCAACTCGATATCTCCAACCGGCTGGTCGGTAGAGCGATTCCCAACACCCCATAGACACCGCAATGGGTGAAAATCGGCTAAGTCCAAGAAATGGGTTTTCACCCAAAAACAGGGTGATGGAGACATTGCACGGAGTTGGCGTATATGGACGAAAGTTAGCCACGGTGGTGTTCTAACATCGGTACTTGGGACGCAAAACCGTCGGACGCATGGTTTCGAAGCAATGTGCGAAAAACGGGCCAAAACGGTGCACGAACAAAGGGGCACGCGCTATATCTGGCAGAAGGAGAACTCTGCGAGGTGTTGTGTGTATGGACGAAAAGTAGGCATTACGGAGTTGAGCAAACGCGCCGAAGACCGGGAATCGATATCTCCAACCGGCTGGTCGGTAGAGCGATTCCCAACACCCCATAGACACCGCAATGGGTGAAAATCGGCTAAGTCCCAGAAATGGGTTTTCACCCAAAAACAGGGTGATGGAGACATTGCACGGAGTTGGCGTATATGGACGAAAGTTAGCCACGGTGGTGTTCTAACATCGGTACTTGGGACGCAAAACCGTCGGACGCATGGTTTCGAAGCGATGTACGAAAAACAGGCCAAAATGGTGCACGAACAAAGGGGCACGCGCTATATCTGGCAGAAGGAGAACTCTGCGAGGTGTTGTGTGTATGGACGAAAAGTAGGCATTACGGAGTTGAGCAAACGCGCCGAAGACCGCAACTCGATATCTCCAACCGGCTGGTCGGTAGAGCGATTCCCAACACCCCATAGACACCGCAATGGGTGAAAATCGGCTAAGTCCCAATATGTACCTTCAGAGGGGCATATCTCGAAAACTTCTCGTCAGATCGGGGCCAAATTCACAGAGAAGACACATGTCGAGGAGTTGTTTCGGTTGAGCGATAGTGGTTTTTGGGTGAAAATGTACCCCTAAACCTTGTACAGAGAGGACCCCTTCCGTAGAGCAAAATCCTGAAGGTCGGGGTCGCGCAAGGGTCGACATGGGTCGAGGTGGACTATCATGCGAAACCACTTTTTTCGGTCCCTACGGTGCCCCTAGATGATGAAAAGTACAATCCGAGGTTGATTACGAACACTTTTGTGCACCCCCTTCCGTAGAGCAAAATCCTGAAGGTCGGGGTCGAGCAAGGGTAGACCCCTTCCGTAGAGCAAAATCCTGAAGGTCGGGGTCGCGCAAGGGTCGACATGGGTCGAGGTGGACTATCATGCGAAACCACTTTTTTCGGTCCCTACGGTGCCCCTAGATGATGAAAAGTACAATCCGAGGTTGATTACGAACACTTTTGTGCACCCCCTTCCGTAGAGCAAAATCCTGAAGGTCGGGGTCGCGCAAGGGTCGACATGGGTCGAGGTGGACTATCATGCGAAACCACTTTTTTCGGTCCCTACGGTGCCCCTAGATGATGAAAAGTACAATCCGAGGTTGATTACGAACACTTTTGTGCACCCCCTTCCGTAGAGCAAAATCCTGAAGGTCGGGGTCGCACAAGTGTGCACCCCCTTCCGTAGAGCAAAATCCTGAAGGTCGGGGTTGCGCAAGGGTAGACCCCTTCCGTAGAGCAAAATCCTGAAGGTCGGGGTCGCGCAAGGGTCGACATGGGTCGAGGTGGACTATCATGCGAAACCACTTTTTTCGGTCCCTACGGTGCCCCTAGATGATGAAAAGTACAATCCGAGGTTGATTACGAACACTTTTGTGCACCCCCTTCCGTAGAGCAAAATCCTGAAGGTCGGGGTCGCGCAAGGGTAGACCCCTTCCGTAGAGCAAAATCCTGAAGGTCGGGGTCGCGCAAGGGTCGACATGGGTCGAGGTGGACTATCATGCGAAACCACTTTTTTCGGTCCCTACGGTGCCCCTAGATGATGAAAAGTACAATCCGAGGTTGATTACGAACACTTTTGTGCACCCCCTTCCGTAGAGCAAAATCCTGAAGGTCGGGGTTGCGCACAAGTAGACCCCCTTCCGTAGAGCAAAATCCTGAAGGTCGGGGTCGCGCAAGGGTCGACATGGGTCGAGGTGGACTATCATGCGAAACCACTTTTTACGGTCCCTACGGTGCCCCTAGATGATGAAAAGTACAATCCGAGGTTGATTACGAACACTTTTGTGCACCCCCTTCCGTAGAGCAAAATCCTGAAGGTCGGGGTCGCACAAGTGTGCACCCCCTTCCGTAGAGCAAAATCCTGAAGGTCGGGGTCGCGCAAGGGTCGACATGGGTCGAGGTGGACTATCATGCGAAACCACTTTTTTCGGTCCCTACGGTGCCCCTAGATGATGAAAAGTACAATCCGAGGTTGATTACGAACACTTTTGTGCACCCCCTTCCGTAGAGCAAAATCCTGAAGGTCGGGGTCGCACAAGTGTGCACCCCCTTCCGTAGAGCAAAATCCTGAAGGTCGGGGTTGCGCAAGGGTAGACCCCTTCCGTAGAGCAAAATCCTGAAGGTCGGGGTCGCGCAAGGGTCGACATGGGTCGAGGTGGACTATCATGCGAAACCACTTTTTTCGGTCCCTACGGTGCCCCTAGATGATGAAAAGTACAATCCGAGGTTGATTACGAACACTTTTGTGCACCCCCTTCCGTAGAGCAAAATCCTGAAGGTCGGGGTCGCGCAAGGGTAGACCCCTTCCGTAGAGCAAAATCCTGAAGGTCGGGGTCGCGCAAGGGTCGACATGGGTCGAGGTGGACTATCATGCGAAACCACTTTTTTCGGTCCCTACGGTGCCCCTAGATGATGAAAAGTACAATCCGAGGTTGATTACGAACACTTTTGTGCACCCCCTTCCGTAGAGCAAAATCCTGAAGGTCGGGGTTGCGCACAAGTAGACCCCCTTCCGTAGAGCAAAATCCTGAAGGTCGGGGTCGCGCAAGGGTCGACATGGGTCGAGGTGGACTATCATGCGAAACCACTTTTTACGGTCCCTACGGTGCCCCTAGATGATGAAAAGTACAATCCGAGGTTGATTACGAACACTTTTGTGCACCCCCTTCCGTAGAGCAAAATCCTGAAGGTCGGGGTCGCACAAGTGTGCACCCCCTTCCGTAGAGCAAAATCCTGAAGGTCGGGGTCGCGCAAGGGTCGACATGGGTCGAGGTGGACTATCATGCGAAACCACTTTTTTCGGTCCCTACGGTGCCCCTAGATGATGAAAAGTACAATCCGAGGTTGATTACGAACACTTTTGTGCACCCCCTTCCGTAGAGCAAAATCCTGAAGGTCGGGGTTGCGCACAAGTCGACCCCCTTCCGTAGAGCAAAATCCTGAAGGTCGGGGTCGCGCAAGGGTCGACATGGGTCGAGGTGGACTATCATGCGAAACCACTTTTTTCGGTCCCTACGGTGCCCCTAGATGATGAAAAGTACAATCCGAGGTTGATTACGAACACTTTTGTGCACCCCCTTCCGTAGAGCAAAATCCTGAAGGTCGGGGTTGCGCACAAGTAGACCCCCTTCCGTAGAGCAAAATCCTGAAGGTCGGGGTCGCACAAGTGTGCACCCCCTTCCGTAGAGCAAAATCCTGAAGGTCGGGGTCGCACAAGTGTGCACCCCCTTCCGTAGAGCAAAATCCTGAAGGTCGGGGTGGCGCAAGGGTCGACATGGGTCGAGGTGGACTATCATGCGAAACCACTTTTTTCGGTCCCTACGGTGCCCCTAGATGATGAAAAGTACAATCCGAGGTTGATTACGAACACTTTTGTGCACCCCCTTCCGTAGAGCAAAATCCTGAAGGTCGGGGTTGCGCACAAGTGTGCACCCCCTTCCGTAGAGCAAAATCCTGAAGGTCGGGGTCGCGCAAGGGTCGACATGGGTCGAGGTGGACTATCATGCGAAACCACTTTTTTCGGTCCCTACGGTGCCCCTAGATGATGAAAAGTACAATCCGAGGTTGATTACGAACACTTTTGTGCACCCCCTTCCGTAGAGCAAAATCCTGAAGGTCGGGGTCGCGCAAGGGTCGACATGGGTCGAGGTGGACTATCATGCGAAACCACTTTTTTCGGTCCCTACGGTGCCCCTAGATGATGAAAAGTACAATCCGAGGTTGATTACGAACACTTTTGTGCACCCCCTTCCGTAGAGCAAAATCCTGAAGGTCGGGGTCGCACAAGTGTGCACCCCCTTCCGTAGAGCAAAATCCTGAAGGTCGGGGTCGCACAAGTGTGCACCCCCTTCCGTAGAGCAAAATCCTGAAGGTCGGGGTGGCGCAAGGGTCGACATGGGTCGAGGTGGACTATCATGCGAAACCACTTTTTTCGGTCCCTACGGTGCCCCTAGATGATGAAAAGTACAATCCGAGGTTGATTACGAACACTTTTGTGCACCCCCTTCCGTAGAGCAAAATCCTGAAGGTCGGGGTTGCGCACAAGTGTGCACCCCCTTCCGTAGAGCAAAATCCTGAAGGTCGGGGTCGCGCAAGGGTCGACATGGGTCGAGGTGGACTATCATGCGAAACCACTTTTTTCGGTCCCTACGGTGCCCCTAGATGATGAAAAGTACAATCCGAGGTTGATTACGAACACTTTTGTGCACCCCCTTCCATAGAGCAAAATCCTGAAGGTCGGGGTTGCGCACAAGTCGACCCCCTTCCGTAGAGCAAAATCCTGAAGGTCGGGGTCGCGCAAGGGTCGACATGGGTCGAGGTGGACTATCATGCGAAACCACTTTTTTCGGTCCCTACGGTGCCCCTAGATGATGAAAAGTACAATCCGAGGTTGATTACGAACACTTTTGTGCACCCCCTTCCGTAGAGCAAAATCCTGAAGGTCGGGGTCGCGCAAGGGTCGACATGGGTCGAGGTGGACTATCATGTGAAACCACTTTTTTCGGTCCCTACGGTGCCCCTAGATGATGAAAAGTACAATCCGAGGTTGATTACGAACACTTTTGTGCACCCCCTTCCGTAGAGCAAAATCCTGAAGGTCGGGGTCGCGCAAGGGTCGACATGGGTCGAGGTGGACTATCATGCGAAACCACTTTTTTCGGTCCCTACGGTGCCCCTAGATGATGAAAAGTACAATCCGAGGTTGATTACGAACACTTTTGTGCACCCCCTTCCGTAGAGCAAAATCCTGAAGGTCGGGGTTGCGCACAAGTCGACCCCCTTCCGTAGAGCAAAATCCTGAAGGTCGGGGTCGCGCAAGGGTCGACATGGGTCGAGGTGGACTATCATGCGAAACCACTTTTTTCGGTCCCTACGGTGCCCCTAGATGATGAAAAGTACAATCCGAGGTTGATTACGAACACTTTTGTGCACCCCCTTCCGTAGAGCAAAATCCTGAAGGTCGGGGTCGCGCAAGGGTCGACATGGGTCGAGGTGGACTATCATGTGAAACCACTTTTTTCGGTCCCTACGGTGCCCCTAGATGATGAAAAGTACAATCCGAGGTTGATTACGAACACTTTTGTGCACCCCCTTCCGTAGAGCAAAATCCTGAAGGTCGGGGTTGCGCACAAGTAGACCCCCTTCCGTAGAGCAAAATCCTGAAGGTCGGGGTCGCGCAAGGGTCGACATGGGTCGAGGTGGACTATCATGCGAAACCACTTTTTTCGGTCCCTACGGTGCCCCTAGATGATGAAAAGTACAATCCGAGGTTGATTACGAACACTTTTGTGCACCCCCTTCCGTAGAGCAAAATCCTGAAGGTCGGGGTCGCACAAGTGTGCACCCCCTTCCGTAGAGCAAAATCCTGAAGGTCGGGGTCGCACAAGTGTGCACCCCCTTCCGTAGAGCAAAATCCTGAAGGTCGGGGTGGCGCAAGGGTCGACATGGGTCGAGGTGGACTATCATGCGAAACCACTTTTTTCGGTCCCTACGGTGCCCCTAGATGATGAAAAGTACAATCCGAGGTTGATTACGAACACTTTTGTGCACCCCCTTCCGTAGAGCAAAATCCTGAAGGTCGGGGTTGCGCACAAGTGTGCACCCCCTTCCGTAGAGCAAAATCCTGAAGGTCGGGGTCGCGCAAGGGTCGACATGGGTCGAGGTGGACTATCATGCGAAACCACTTTTTTCGGTCCCTACGGTGCCCCTAGATGATGAAAAGTACAATCCGAGGTTGATTACGAACACTTTTGTGCACCCCCTTCCATAGAGCAAAATCCTGAAGGTCGGGGTTGCGCACAAGTCGACCCCCTTCCGTAGAGCAAAATCCTGAAGGTCGGGGTCGCGCAAGGGTCGACATGGGTCGAGGTGGACTATCATGCGAAACCACTTTTTTCGGTCCCTACGGTGCCCCTAGATGATGAAAAGTACAATCCGAGGTTGATTACGAACACTTTTGTGCACCCCCTTCCGTAGAGCAAAATCCTGAAGGTCGGGGTCGCGCAAGGGTCGACATGGGTCGAGGTGGACTATCATGTGAAACCACTTTTTTCGGTCCCTACGGTGCCCCTAGATGATGAAAAGTACAATCCGAGGTTGATTACGAACACTTTTGTGCACCCCCTTCCGTAGAGCAAAATCCTGAAGGTCGGGGTCGCGCAAGGGTCGACATGGGTCGAGGTGGACTATCATGCGAAACCACTTTTTTCGGTCCCTACGGTGCCCCTAGATGATGAAAAGTACAATCCGAGGTTGATTACGAACACTTTTGTGCACCCCCTTCCGTAGAGCAAAATCCTGAAGGTCGGGGTTGCGCACAAGTCGACCCCCTTCCGTAGAGCAAAATCCTGAAGGTCGGGGTCGCGCAAGGGTCGACATGGGTCGAGGTGGACTATCATGCGAAACCACTTTTTTCGGTCCCTACGGTGCCCCTAGATGATGAAAAGTACAATCCGAGGTTGATTACGAACACTTTTGTGCACCCCCTTCCGTAGAGCAAAATCCTGAAGGTCGGGGTTGCGCACAAGTCGACCCCCTTCCGTAGAGCAAAATCCTGAAGGTCGGGGTCGCGCAAGGGTCGACATGGGTCGAGGTGGACTATCATGCGAAACCACTTTTTTCGGTCCCTACGGTGCCCCTAGATGATGAAAAGTACAATCCGAGGTTGATTACGAACACTTTTGTGCACCCCCTTCCGTAGAGCAAAATCCTGAAGGTCGGGGTTGCGCACAAGTAGACCCCCTTCCGTAGAGCAAAATCCTGAAGGTCGGGGTCGCGCAAGGGTCGACATGGGTCGAGGTGGACTATCATGCGAAACCACTTTTTTCGGTCCCTACGGTGCCCCTAGATGATGAAAAGTACAATCCGAGGTTGATTACGAACACTTTTGTGCACCCCCAAAAATGGCCAAAATCCTGAAGGTCGGGTTCTCGGGGCGGTCGAGGCCCTCTGACGTGCACGAAAAACCGGTACCCACGCCGAGCTTCAGAATTTGGTCTCCAGAGACTAAGTCCCAACCGAAACTGGCAACCCACAAAAGTGTACCAAGGAGTGGTCGGATCGAGTTACAGTGTTCGAGAGTATTGACGAGGATGGTTATACGCAACTTTTTGCTAAAGGTGTCCAAGACCGTCAGACCCTTACTTACGGAGATATAAGACACGTGCGTGGTTGCTCGTGCCGAGCTTCAGAAATGTTGCTCCAGAGACTAAGTCCCAGAAAACCTTCGGACCCCAAAAACTCCCAGAAGGAGTCGTCGGATCGTTTCGCGATGTTCTAGTGAAATGTTCAGCTCGACGGAATGCAACTTTTACCTAAAGGGGTCCAAGACCGTCAGACGCTTAGGTACGGAGATACGGGCATGGGTCGGTTTTCCCCATACAAAATACCCCATGGAAAACTGCAAAACCCCAAAACAGGTCGAAGGAGTGGTCGGATCGTTTCGTGGTGTTCTAGTGAAATGTTCCATTCGATAGGGCGCAACTTTTTGCTAAAGGTGTCCAAGACCGTCAGACCCTTACTTACGGAGATATAAGACACGTGCGTGGTTGCTCGTGCCGAGCTTCAGAAATGTTGCTCCAGAGACTAAGTCCCAGAAAACCTTCCGACCCCAAAAACTCCCAGAAGGAGTCGTCGGATCGTTTCGCGATGTTCTAGTGAAATGTTCAGCTCGACGGAATGCAACTTTTACCTAAAGGGGTCCAAGACCGTCAGACGCTTAGGTACGGAGATACGGGCATGGGTCGGTTTTCCCCATACAAAATACCCCATGGAAAACTGCAAAACCCAAAAACAGGTCGAAGGAGTGGTCGGATCGTTTCGTGGTGTTCTAGTGAAATGTTCCATTCGATAGGGCGCAACTTTTTGCTAAAGGTGTCCAAGACCGTCAGACCCTTACTTACGGAGATATAAGACACGTGCGTGGTTGCCCGTGCCGAGCTTCAGAATTGTTGCTCCAGAGACTAAGTCCCAGAAAACCTTCGGACCCCAAAAACTCCCAGAAGGAGTCGTCGGATCGTTTCGCGATGTTCTAGTGAAATGTTCAGCTCGACGGAATGCAACTTTTACCTAAAGGGGTCCAAGACCGTCAGACGCTTAGGTACGGAGATACGGGCATGGGTCGGTTTTCCCCATACAAAATACCCCATGGAAAACTGCAAAACCCCAAAACAGGTCGAAGGAGTGGTCGGATCGTTTCGTGGTGTTCTAATGAAATGTTCCATTCGATAAGACGCAACTTTTTGCTAAAGGTGTCCAAGACCGTCAGACCCTTACTTACGGAGATATAAGACACGTGCGTGGTTGCTCGTGCCGAGCTTCAGAAATGTTGCTCCAGAGACTAAGTCCCAGAAAACCTTCGGACCCCAAAAACTCCCAGAAGGAGTCGTCGGATCGTTTCGCGATGTTCTAGTGAAATGTTCAGCTCGACGGAATGCAACTTTTACCTAAAGGGGTCCAAGACCGTCAGACGCTTAGGTACGGAGGTACGGGCATGGGTCGGTTTTCCCCATACAAAATACCCCATGGAAAACTGCAAAACCCCAAAACAGGTCGAAGGAGTGGTCGGATCGTTTCGTGGTGTTCTAGTGAAATGTTCCATTCGATAAGACGCAACTTTTTGCTAAAGGTGTCCAAGACCGTCAGACCCTTACTTACGGAGATATAAGACACGTGCGTGGTTGCTCGTGCCGAGCTTCAGAAATGTTGCTCCAGAGACTAAGTCCCAGAAAACCTTCCGACCCCAAAAACTCCCAGAAGGAGTCGTCGGATCGTTTCGCGATGTTCTAGTGAAATGTTCAGCTCGACGAAATGCAACTTTTACCTAAAGGGGTCCAAGACCGTCAGACGCTTAGGTACGGAGATACGGGCATGGGTCGGTTTTCCCCATACAAAATACCCCATGGAAAACTGCAAAACCCCAAAACAGGTCGAAGGAGTGGTCGGATCGTTTCGTGGTGTTCTAGTGAAATGTTCCATTCGATAGGGCGCAACTTTTTGCTAAAGGTGTCCAAGACCGTCAGACCCTTACTTACGGAGATATAAGACACGTGCGTGGTTGCCCGTGCCGAGCTTCAGAAATGTTGCTCCAGAGACTAAGTCCCAGAAAACCTTCCGACCCCAAAAACTCCCAGAAGGAGTCGTCGGATCGTTTCGCGATGTTCTAGTGAAATGTTCAGCTCGACGGAATGCAACTTTTACCTAAAGGGGTCCAAGACCGTCAGACGCTTAGGTACGGAGATACGGGCATGGGTCGGTTTTCCCCATACAAAATACCCCATGGAAAACTGCAAAACCCAAAAACAGGTCGAAGGAGTGGTCGGATCGTTTCGTGGTGTTCTAGTGAAATGTTCCATTCGATAGGGCGCAACTTTTTGATAAAGGCGTCCAAGACCGTCAGACCCTTACTTACGGAGATATAAGACACGTGCGTGGTTGCTCGTGCCGAGCTTCAGATATGTTGCTCCAGAGACTAAGTCCCAGAAAACCTTCCGACCCCAAAAACTCCCAGAAGGAGGCGTCGGATCGTTTCGCGATGTTCTAGCGAAATGTTCAGCTCGACGGAATGCAACTTTTACCTAAAGGGGTCCAAGACCGTCAGACGCTTAGGTACGGAGATACGGGCATGGGTCGGTTTTCCCCATACAAAATACCCCATGGAAAACTGCAAAACCCCAAAACAGGTCGAAGGAGTGGTCGGATCGTTTCGTGGTGTTCTACTGACTTTTTAGGCTTACCGAGACACAACTTTCCGCAGAAGGGTGCAAAACTGTCAGACTCATAGTTTCGGAGATACAAGCATGGGTCATGTTTGCTCGTGCCGAGCTTCAGAATTTTCCATGGCCAAAAAGCCCTAGAATTTGACATTTCACTATTATAGGGAGGTATGGTTGTACTGAGTCGTCATAGAAAGTTTAGCCTCCTCATGTAAACTGTCGATTCGACATCAGGGAGGTCGGGAGTTGTCGAAAAGAGACCTTAGGACCTAATACTAGACCCATGTAGTGGCAAGGTGTTTCGGCCCGTGGGTGACGGTTGTATGAAATTTGGGTGACGGCAACTACGACTGGTTCTGGTACCGGGAAGGTGTGTCCTGGTGTCCGGAGGCGTTTTAACGGTAGCTGGGTGGTCGGAACGGTGACCTAGGGTGGTTTTGGGTGAAATCAAGTACCTCCACCGATGGTCAACCAGAGGCTAGTGGTACATGGAAAACACCCTGGGAAGGTGTCCCAGGGCTCGGAGTAGCAGTAACAAGGGATGCCGCTGTCTCTAGGTCGCGGAACCACTGTGCTTGCCTGCAACACAGTCCTAGGGAGAGCGGCCGAAAGGTTCCGCACGGTGACTTGCACCCACCGGGAAAGGGGTCAAGTAGCCAAAGGTGTCCAACCAAGGGTTAGTGGTACATGGAAAACACCCTGGGAAGGTATCCCAGGGCTCGGAGTAGCAGTAACAATAGGGATGCCGCTGTCTCTAGGTCGCGGAACCACTGTGCTTGCCTGCAACACAGTCCTAGGGAGAGCGGCCGAAAGGTTCCGCACGGTGACTTGCACCCACCGGGAAAGGGGTCAAGTAGCCAAGAGGTGTCCAACCAAGGGTT
>NW_026525516.1:618367-662812 GCF_943737925.1 Anopheles nili | reverse complement strand
ATAGTCCACCTCGACCCATGTCGACCCTTGCGCGACCCCGACCTTCAGGATTTTGCTCTACGGAAGGGGGGTCTACTTGTGCGCAACCCCCGACCTTCAGGATTTTGCTCTACGGAAGGGGGTGCACAAAAGTGTTCGTAATCAACCTCGGATTGTACTTTTCATCATCTAGGGGCACCGTAGGGACCGAAAAAAAGTGGTTTCGCATGATAGTCCACCTCGACCCATGTCGACCCTTGCGCGACCCCGACCTTCAGGATTTTGCTCTACGGAAGGGGGTGCACAAAAGTGTTCGTAATCAACCTCGGATTGTACTTTTCATCATCTAGGGGCACCGTAGGGACCGAAAAAAGTGGTTTCGCATGATAGTCCACCTCGACCCATGTCGACCCTTGCGCGACCCCCGACCTTCAGGATTTTGCTCTACGGAAGGGGGTGCACAAAAGTGTTCGTAATCAACCTCGGATTGTACTTTTCATCATCTAGGGGCACCGTAGGGACCGAAAAAAGTGGTTTCGCATGATAGTCCACCTCGACCCATGTCGACCCTTGCGCGACCCCGACCTTCAGGATTTTGCTCTACGGAAGGGGGTGCACAAAAGTGTTCGTAATCAACCTCGGATTGTACTTTTCATCATCTAGGGGCACCGTAGGGACCGAAAAAAGTGGTTTCGCATGATAGTCCACCTCGACCCATGTCGACCCTTGCGCGACCCCGACCTTCAGGATTTTGCTCTACGGAAGGGGGTGCACAAAAGTGTTCGTAATCAACCTCGGATTGTACTTTTCATCATCTAGGGGCACCGTAGGGACCGAAAAAAGTGGTTTCGCATGATAGTCCACCTCGACCCATGTCGACCCTTGCGCGACCCCGACCTTCAGGATTTTGCTCTACGGAAGGGGGTCTACTTGTGCGCAACCCCGACCTTCAGGATTTTGCTCTACGGAAGGGGGTCTACTTGTGCGCAACCCCGACCTTCAGGATTTTGCTCTACGGAAGGGGGTGCACAAAAGTGTTCGTTATCAACCTCGGATTGTACTTTTCATCATCTAGGGGCACCGTAGGGACCGAAAAAAGTGGTTTCGCATGATAGTCCACCTCGACCCATGTCGACCCTTGCGCGACCCCGACCTTCAGGATTTTGCTCTACGGAAGGGGTCTACCCTTCGCGCGACCCCGACCTTCAGGATTTTGCTCTACGGAAGGGGGTGCACAAAAGTGTTCGTAATCAACCTCGGATTGTACTTTTCATCATCTAGGGGCACCGTAGGGACCGAAAAAAGTGGTTTCGCATGATAGTCCACCTCGACCCATGTCGACCCTTGCGCGACCCCGACCTTCAGGATTTTGCTCTACGGAAGGGGGTGCACAAAAGTGTTCGTAATCAACCTCGGATTGTACTTTTCATCATCTAGGGGCACCGTAGGGACCGAAAAAAAGTGGTTTCGCATGATAGTCCACCCTCGACCCATGTCGACCCTTGCGCGACCCCGACCTTCAGGATTTTGCTCTACGGAAGGGGGTCTACTTGTGCGCAACCCCGACCTTCAGGATTTTGCTCTACGGAAGGGGGTGCACAAAAGTGTTCGTAATCAACCTCGGATTGTACTTTTCATCATCTAGGGGCACCGTAGGGACCGAAAAAAAGTGGTTTCGCATGATAGTCCACCTCGACCCATGTCGACCCTTGCGCGACCCCCGACCTTCAGGATTTTGCTCTACGGAAGGGGTCTACCCTTGCGCGACCCCCGACCTTCAGGATTTTGCTCTACGGAAGGGGGGTGCACAAAAGTGTTCGTAATCAACCCTCGGATTGTACTTTTCATCATCTAGGGGCATCGTAGGGACCGAAAAAAGTGGTGTCGCATGATAGTCCACCTCGACCCATGTCGACCCTTGCGCGACCCCGACCTTCAGGATTTTGCTCTACGGAAGGGGGTCGACTTGTGCGCAACCCCGACCTTCAGGATTTTGCTCTACGGAAGGGGGTGCACAAAAGTGTTCGTAATCAACCTCGGATTGTACTTTTCATCATCTAGGGGCACCGTAGGGACCGAAAAAAGTGGTTTTCGCATGATAGTCCACCTCGACCCATGTCGACCCTTGCGCGACCCCGACCTTCAGGATTTTGCTCTACGGAAGGGGGTCTACTTGTGCGCAACCCCGACCTTCAGGATTTTGCTCTACGGAAGGGGGTGCACAAAAGTGTTCGTAATCAACCTCGGATTGTACTTTTCATCATCTAGGGGCACCGTAGGGACCGAAAAAAGTGGTTTCGCATGATAGTCCACCTCGACCCATGTCGACCCTTGCGCGACCCCGACCTTCAGGATTTTGCTCTACGGAAGGGGTCTACCCTTGCTCGACCCCGACCTTCAGGATTTTGCTCTACGGAAGGGGGTGCACAAAAGTGTTCGTAATCAACCTCGGATTGTACTTTTCATCATCTAGGGGCACCGTAGGGACCGAAAAAAGTGGTTTCGCATGATAGTCCACCTCGACCCATGTCGACCCTTGCGCGACCCCGACCTTCAGGATTTTGCTCTACGGAAGGGGGTGCACAAAAGTGTTCGTAATCAACCTCGGATTGTACTTTTCATCATCTAGGGGCACCGTAGGGACCGAAAAAAGTGGTTTCGCATGATAGTCCACCTCGACCCATGTCGACCCTTGCGCGACCCCCGACCTTCAGGATTTTGCTCTACGGAAGGGGGTGCACACTTGTGCGACCCCGACCTTCAGGATTTTGCTCTACGGAAGGGGTCTACCCTTGCGCGACCCCCGACCTTCAGGATTTTGCTCTACGGAAGGGGGTCTACTTGTGCGCAACCCCGACCTTCAGGATTTTGCTCTACGGAAGGGGGTGCACAAAAGTGTTCGTAATCAACCTCGGATTGTACTTTTCATCATCTAGGGGCACCGTAGGGACCGAAAAAAGTGGTTTCGCATGATAGTCCACCTCGACCCATGTCGACCCTTGCGCGACCCCGACCTTCAGGATTTTGCTCTACGGAAGGGGGTCGCCTTGTGCGCAACCCCGACCTTCAGGATTTTGCTCTACGGAAGGGGGTGCACAAAAGTGTTCGTAATCAACCTCGGATTGTACTTTTCATCATCTAGGGGCACCGTAGGGACCGAAAAAAGTGGTTTCGCATGATAGTCCACCTCGACCCATGTCGACCCTTGCGCGACCCCGACCTTCAGGATTTTGCTCTACGGAAGGGGGTGCACAAAAGTGTTCGTAATCAACCTCGGATTGTACTTTTCATCATCTAGGGGCACCGTAGGGACCGAAAAAAGTGGTTTCGCATGATAGTCCACCTCGACCCATGTCGACCCTTGCGCGACCCCGACCTTCAGGATTTTGCTCTACGGAAGGGGGTGCACACTTGTGCGACCCCGACCTTCAGGATTTTGCTCTACGGAAGGGGGTGCACAAAAGTGTTCGTAATCAACCTCGGATTGTACTTTTCATCATATAGGGGCACCGTAGGGACCGAAAAAAGTGGTTTCGCATGATAGTCCACCTCGACCCATGTCGACCCTTGCGCGACCCCGACCTTCAGGATTTTGCTCTACGGAAGGGGGTCTACTTGTGCGCAACCCCGACCTTCAGGATTTTGCTCTACGGAAGGGGGTGCACAAAAGTGTTCGTAATCAACCTCGGATTGTACTTTTCATCATCTAGGGGCACCGTAGGGACCGAAAAAAGTGGTTTCGCATGATAGTCCACCTCGACCCATGTCGACCCTTGCGCGACCCCGACCTTCAGGATTTTGCTCTACGGAAGGGGGTGCACACTTGTGCGACCCCGACCTTCAGGATTTTGCTCTACGGAAGGGGGTGCACAAAAGTGTTCGTAATCAACCTCGGATTGTACTTTTCATCATCTAGGGGCACCGTAGGGGACCGAAAAAAGTGGTTTCGCATGATAGTCCACCTCGACCCATGTCGACCCTTGCGCGACCCCCGACCTTCAGGATTTTGCTCTACGGAAGGGGGTGCACAAAAGTGTTCGTAATCAACCTCGGATTGTACTTTTCATCATCTAGGGGCACCGTAGGGACCGAAAAAAGTGGTTTCGCATGATAGTCCACCTCGACCCATGTCGACCCTTGCGCGACCCCCGACCTTCAGGATTTTGCTCTACGGAAGGGGGTGCACACTTGTGCGACCCCGACCTTCAGGATTTTGCTCTACGGAAGGGGGTGCACAAAAGTGTTCGTAATCAACCTCGGATTGTACTTTTCATCATCTAGGGGCACCGTAGGGACCGAAAAAAGTGGTTTCGCATGATAGTCCACCTCGACCCATGTCGACCCTTGCGCGACCCCGACCTTCAGGATTTTGCTCTACGGAAGGGGGTCTACTTGTGCGCAACCCCGACCTTCAGGATTTTGCTCTACGGAAGGGGGTGCACAAAAGTGTTCGTAATCAACCTCGGATTGTACTTTTCATCATCTAGGGGCACCGTAGGGACCGAAAAAAGTGGTTTCGCATGATAGTCCACCTCGACCCATGTCGACCCTTGCGCGACCCCCGACCTTCAGGATTTTGCTCTACGGAAGGGGGTCTACTTGTGCGCAACCCCGACCTTCAGGATTTTGCTCTACGGAAGGGGGTGCACAAAAGTGTTCGTAATCAACCTCGGATTGTACTTTTCATCATCTAGGGGCACCGTAGGGACCGAAAAAAGTGGTTTCGCATGATAGTCCACCTCGACCCATGTCGACCCTTGCGCGACCCCGACCTTCAGGATTTTGCTCTACGGAAGGGGGTCGACTTGTGCGCAACCCCGACCTTCAGGATTTTGCTCTACGGAAGGGGGTGCACAAAAGTGTTCGTAATCAACCTCGGATTGTACTTTTCATCATCTAGGGGCACCGTAGGGACCGAAAAAAGTGGTTTCGCATGATAGTCCACCTCGACCCATGTCGACCCTTGCGCGACCCCGACCTTCAGGATTTTGCTCTACGGAAGGGGGTCTACTTGTGCGCAACCCCGACCTTCAGGATTTTGCTCTACGGAAGGGGGTGCACAAAAGTGTTCGTAATCAACCTCGGATTGTACTTTTCATCATCTAGGGGCACCGTAGGGACCGAAAAAAGTGGTTTCGCATGATAGTCCACCTCGACCCATGTCGACCCTTGCGCGACCCCGACCTTCAGGATTTTGCTCTACGGAAGGGGGTGCACAAAAGTGTTCGTAATCAACCTCGGATTGTACTTTTCATCATCTAGGGACACCGTAGGGACCGAAAAAAGTGGTTTCGCATGATAGTCCACCTCGACCCATGTCGACCCTTGTGCGACCCCGACCTTCAGGATTTTGCTCTACGGAAGGGGGTGCACAAAAGTGTTCGTAATCAACCTCGGATTGTACTTTTCATCATCTAGGGGCACCGTAGGGACCGAAAAAAGTGGTTTCGCATGATAGTCCACCTCGACCCATGTCGACCCTTGCGCGACCCCGACCTTCAGGATTTTGCTCTACGGAAGGGGGTGCACACTTGTGCGACCCCGACCTTCAGGATTTTGCTCTACGGAAGGGGGTGCACAAAAGTGTTCGTAATCAACCTCGGATTGTACTTTTCATCATCTAGGGGCACCGTAGGGACCGAAAAAAGTGGTTTCGCATGATAGTCCACCTCGACCCATGTCGACCCTTGCGCGACCCCGACCTTCAGGATTTTGGCCATTTTTGGGGGTGCACAAAAGTGTTCGTAATCAACCTCGGATTGTACTTTTCATCATCTAGGGGCACCGTAGGGACCGAAAAAAGTGGTTTCGCATGATAGTCCACCTCGACCCATGTCGACCCTTGCGCGACCCCGACCTTCAGGATTTTGCTCTACGGAAGGGGGTCTACTTGTGCGCAACCCCGACCTTCAGGATTTTGCTCTACGGAAGGGGGTGCACAAAAGTGTTCGTAATCAACCTCGGATTGTACTTTTCATCATCTAGGGGCACCGTAGGGACCGAAAAAAGTGGTTTCGCATGATAGTCCACCTCGACCCATGTCGACCCTTGCGCGACCCCGACCTTCAGGATTTTGCTCTACGGAAGGGGGTGCACACTTGTGCGACCCCGACCTTCAGGATTTTGCTCTACGGAAGGGGGTGCACAAAAGTGTTCGTAATCAACCTCGGATTGTACTTTTCATCATCTAGGGGCACCGTAGGGACCGAAAAAAGTGGTTTCGCATGATAGTCCACCTCGACCCATGTCGACCCTTGCGCGACCCCGACCTTCAGGATTTTGCTCTACGGAAGGGGGTGCACAAAAGTGTTCGTAATCAACCTCGGATTGTACTTTTCATCATCTAGGGGCACCGTAGGGACCGAAAAAAGTGGTTTCGCATGATAGTCCACCTCGACCCATGTCGACCCTTGCGCGGCCCCGACCTTCAGGATTTTGCTCTACGGAAGGGGGTCTACTTGTGCGCAACCCCGACCTTCAGGATTTTGCTCTACGGCAGGGGGTCGACTTGTGCGCAACCCCGACCTTCAGGATTTTGCTCTACGGAAGGGGGTGCACAAAAGTGTTCGTAATCAACCTCGGATTGTACTTTTCATCATCTAGGGGCACCGTAGGGACCGAAAAAAGTGGTTTCGCATGATAGTCCACCTCGACCCATGTCGACCCTTGCGCGACCCCGACCTTCAGGATTTTGCTCTACGGAAGGGGGTGCACAAAAGTGTTCGTAATCAACCTCGGATTGTACTTTTCATCATCTAGGGGCACCGTAGGGACCGAAAAAAGTGGTTTCGCATGATAGTCCACCTCGACCCATGTCGACCCTTGCGCGACCCCGACCTTCAGGATTTTGCTCTACGGAAGGGGGTCTACTTGTGCGCAACCCCGACCTTCAGGATTTTGCTCTACGGAAGGGGGTGCACAAAAGTGTTCGTAATCAACCTCGGATTGTACTTTTCATCATCTAGGGGCACCGTAGGGACCGAAAAAAGTGGTTTCGCATGATAGTCCACCTCGACCCATGTCGACCCTTGCGCGACCCCGACTTTCAGGATTTTGCTCTACGGAAGGGGGTCTACTTGTGCGCAACCCCGACCTTCAGGATTTTGCTCTACGGAAGGGGGTGCACAAAAGTGTTCGTAATCAACCTCGGATTGTACTTTTCATCATCTAGGGGCACCGTAGGGACCGAAAAAAGTGGTTTCGCATGATAGTCCACCTCGACCCATGTCGACCCTTGCGCGACCCCGACCTTCAGGATTTTGCTCTACGGAAGGGGGTCTACTTGTGCGCAACCCCGACCTTCAGGATTTTGCTCTACGGAAGGGGGTGCACAAAAGTGTTCGTAATCAACCTCGGATTGTACTTTTCATCATCTAGGGGCACCGTAGGGACCGAAAAAAGTGGTTTCGCATGATAGTCCACCTCGACCCATGTCGACCCTTGCGCGACCCCGACCTTCAGGATTTTGCTCTACGGAAGGGGGTCTACTTGTGCGCAACCCCGACCTTCAGGATTTTGCTCTACGGAAGGGGGTGCACAAAAGTGTTCGTAATCAACCTCGGATTGTACTTTTCATCATCTAGGGGCACCGTAGGGACCGAAAAAAGTGGTTTCGCATGATAGTCCACCTCGACCCATGTCGACCCTTGCGCGACCCCGACCTTCAGGATTTTGCTCTACGGAAGGGGGTCTACTTGTGCGCAACCCCGACCTTCAGGATTTTGCTCTACGGAAGGGGGTGCACAAAAGTGTTCGTAATCAACCTCGGATTGTACTTTTCATCATCTAGGGGCACCGTAGGGACCGAAAAAAGTGGTTTCGCATGATAGTCCACCTCGACCCATGTCGACCCTTGCGCGACCCCGACCTTCAGGATTTTGCTCTACGGAAGGGGGTCTACTTGTGCGCAACCTCGACCTTCAGGATTTTGCTCTACGGAAGGGGGTGCACAAAAGTGTTCGTAATCAACCTCGGATTGTACTTTTCATCATCTACGGGCACCGTAGGGACCGAAAAAAGTGGTTTCGCATGATAGTCCACCTCGACCCATGTCGACCCTTGCGCGACCCCGACCTTCAGGATTTTGCTCTACGGAAGGGGGTGCACACTTGTGCGACCCCGACCTTCAGGATTTTGCTCTACGGAAGGGGGTGCACAAAAGTGTTCGTAATCAACCTCGGATTGTACTTTTCATCATCTAGGGGCACCGTAGGGACCGAAAAAAGTGGTTTCGCATGATAGTCCACCTCGACCCATGTCGACCCTTGCGCGACCCCGACCTTCAGGATTTTGCTCTACGGAAGGGGGTCTACTTGTGCGCAACCCCGACCTTCAGGATTTTGCTCTACGGAAGGGGGTGCACAAAAGTGTTCGTAATCAACCTCGGATTGTACTTTTCATCATCTAGGGGCACCGTAGGGACCGAAAAAAGTGGTTTCGCATGATAGTCCACCTCGACCCATGTCGACCCTTGCGCGACCCCGACCTTCAGGATTTTGCTCTACGGAAGGGGGTCTACTTGTGCGCAACCCCGACCTTCAGGATTTTGCTCTACGGAAGGGGGTGCACAAAAGTGTTCGTAATCAACCTCGGATTGTACTTTTCATCATCTAGGGGCACCGTAGGGACCGAAAAAAGTGGTTTCGCATGATAGTCCACCTCGACCCATGTCGACCCTTGCGCGACCCCGACCTACAGGATTTTGCTCTACGGAAGGGGGTGCACACTTGTGCGACCCCGACCTGCAGGATTTTGCTCTACGGAAGGGGGTGCACAAAGGTGTTCGTAATCAACCTCGGATTGTACTTTTCATCATCTAGGGGCACCGTAGGGACCGAAAAAAGTGGTTTCGCATGATAGTCCACCTCGACCCATGTCGACCCTTGCGCGACCCCGACCTTCAGGATTTTGCTCTACGGAAGGGGGTGCACACTTGTGCGACCCCGACCTTCAGGATTTTGCTCTACGGAAGGGGGTGCACAAAAGTGTTCGTAATCAACCTCGGATTGTACTTTTCATCATCTAGGGGCACCGTAGGGACCGAAAAAAGTGGTTTCGCATGATAGTCCACCTCGACCCATGTCGACCCTTGCGCGACCCCGACCTTCAGGATTTTGCTCTACGGAAGGGGGTGCACACTTGTGCGACCCCGACCTTCAGGATTTTGCTCTACGGAAGGGGGTGCACAAAAGTGTTCGTAATCAACCTCGGATTGTACTTTTCATCATCTAGGGGCACCGTAGGGACCGAAAAAAGTGGTTTCGCATGATAGTCCACCTCGACCCATGTCGACCCTTGCGCGACCCCGACCTTCAGGATTTTGCTCTACGGAAGGGGGTGCACAAAAGTGTTCGTAATCATCCTCGGATTGTACTTTTCATCATCTAGGGGCACCGTAGGGACCGAAAAATGTGGTTTCGCATGATAGTCCACCTCGACCCATGTCGACCCTTGCGCGACCCCGACCTTCAGGATTTTGCTCTACGGAAGGGGGTCTACTTGTGCGCAACCCCGACCTTCAGGATTTTGCTCTACGGAAGGGGGTGCACAAAAGTGTTCGTAATCAACCTCGGATTGTACTTTTCATCATCTAGGGGCACCGTAGGGACCGAAAAAAGTGGTTTCGCATGATAGTCCACCTCGACCCATGTCGACCCTTGCGCGACCCCGACCTTCAGGATTTTGCTCTACGGAAGGGGGTCGAGTTGTGCGCAACCCCGACCTTCAGGATTTTGCTCTACGGAAGGGGGTGCACAAAAGTGTTCGTAATCAACCTCGGATTGTACTTTTCATCATCTAGGGGCACCGTAGGGACCGAAAAAAGTGGTTTCGCATGATAGTCCACCTCGACCCATGTCGACCCTTGCGCGACCCCGACCTTCAGGATTTTGCTCTACGGAAGGGGGTGCACACTTGTGCGACCCCGACCTTCAGGATTTTGCTCTACGGAAGGGGGTGCACAAAAGTGTTCGTAATCAACCTCGGATTGTACTTTTCATCATCTAGGGGCACCGTAGGGACCGAAAAAAGTGGTTTCGCATGATAGTCCACCTCGACCCATGTCGACCCTTGCGCGACCCCGACCTTCAGGATTTTGCTCTACGGAAGGGGGTTTACTTGTGCGCAACCCCGACCTTCAGGATTTTGCTCTACGGAAGGGGGTGCACAAAAGTGTTCGTAATCAACCTCGGATTGTACTTTTCATCATCTAGGGGCACCGTAGGGACCGAAAAAAGTGGTTTCGCATGATAGTCCACCTCGACCCATGTCGACCCTTGCGCGACCCCGACCTTCAGGATTTTGCTCTACGGAAGGGGGTGCACAAAAGTGTTCGTAATCAACCTCGGATTGTACTTTTCATCATCTAGGGGCACCGTAGGGACCGAAAAAAGTGGTTTCGCATGATAGTCCACCTCGACCCATGTCGACCCTTGCGCGACCCCGACCTTCAGGATTTTGCTCTACGGAAGGGGGTGCACAAAAGTGTTCGTAATCAACCTCGGATTGTACTTTTCATCATCTAGGGGCACCGTAGGGACCGAAAAAAGTGGTTTCGCATGATAGTCCACCTCGACCCATGTCGACCCTTGCGCGACCCCGACCTTCAGGATTTTGCTCTACGGAAGGGGGTGCACAAAAGTGTTCGTAATCAACCTCGGATTGTACTTTTCATCATCTAGGGGCACCGTAGGGACCGAAAAAAGTGGTTTCGCATGATAGTCCACCTCGACCCATGTCGACCCTTGCGCGACCCCGACCTTCAGGATTTTGCTCTACGGAAGGGGGTCTACTTGTGCGCAACCCCGACCTTCAGGATTTTGCTCTACGGAAGGGGGTGCACAAAAGTGTTCGTAATCAACCTCGGATTGTACTTTTCATCATCTAGGGGCACCGTAGGGACCGAAAAAAGTGGTTTCGCATGATAGTCCACCTCGACCCATGTCGACTTGTGCGCAACCCCGACCTTCAGGATTTTGCTCTACGGAAGGGGGTGCACAAAAGTGTTCGTAATCAACCTCGGATTGTACTTTTCATCATCTAGGGGCACCGTAGGGACCGAAAAAAGTGGTTTTGCATGATAGTCCACCTCGACCCATGTCGACCCTTGCGCGACCCCGACCTTCAGGATTTTGCTCTACGGAAGGGGGTCTACTTGTGCGCAACCCCGACCTTCAGGATTTTGCTCTACGGAAGGGGGTGCACAAAAGTGTTCGTAATCAACCTCGGATTGTACTTTTCATCATCTAGGGGCACCGTAGGGACCGAAAAAAGTGGTTTCGCATGATAGTCCACCTCGACCCATGTCGACCCTTGCGCGACCCCGACCTTCAGGATTTTGCTCTACGGAAGGGGGTGCACAAAAGTGTTCGTAATCAACCTCGGATTGTACTTTTCATCATCTAGGGGCACCGTAGGGACCGAAAAAAGTGGTTTCGCATGATAGTCCACCTCGACCCATGTCGACCCTTGCGCGACCCCGACCTTCAGGATTTTGCTCTACGGAAGGGGGTGCACAAAAGTGTTCGTAATCAACCTCGGATTGTACTTTTCATCATCTAGGGGCACCGTAGGGACCGAAAAAAGTGGTTTCGCATGATAGTCCACCTCGACCCATGTCGACCCTTGCGCGACCCCGACCTTCAGGATTTTGCTCTACGGAAGGGGGTGCACAAAAGTGTTCGTAATCAACCTCGGATTGTACTTTTCATCATCTAGGGGCACCGTAGGGACCGAAAAAAGTGGTTTCGCATGATAGTCCACCTCGACCCATGTCGACCCTTGCGCGACCCCGACCTTCAGGATTTTGCTCTACGGAAGGGGGTGCACAAAAGTGTTCGTAATCAACCTCGGATTGTACTTTTCATCATCTAGGGGCACCGTAGGGACCGAAAAAAGTGGTTTCGCATGATAGTCCACCTCGACCCATGTCGACCCTTGCGCGACCCCGACCTTCAGGATTTTGCTCTACGGAAGGGGGTCTACTTGTGCGCAACCCCGACCTTCAGGATTTTGCTCTACGGAAGGGGGTCTACTTGTGCGCAACCCCGACCTTCAGGATTTTGCTCTACGGAAGGGGGTGCACAAAAGTGTTCGTTATCAACCTCGGATTGTACTTTTCATCATCTAGGGGCACCGTAGGGACCGAAAAAAGTGGTTTCGCATGATAGTCCACCTCGACCCATGTCGACCCTTGCGCGACCCCGACCTTCAGGATTTTGCTCTACGGAAGGGGTCTACCCTTGCGCGACCCCGACCTTCAGGATTTTGCTCTACGGAAGGGGGTGCACAAAAGTGTTCGTAATCAACCTCGGATTGTACTTTTCATCATCTAGGGGCACCGTAGGGACCGAAAAAAGTGGTTTCGCATGATAGTCCACCTCGACCCATGTCGACCCTTGCGCGACCCCGACCTTCAGGATTTTGCTCTACGGAAGGGGGTGCACAAAAGTGTTCGTAATCAACCTCGGATTGTACTTTTCATCATCTAGGGGCACCGTAGGGACCGAAAAAAGTGGTTTCGCATGATAGTCCACCTCGACCCATGTCGACCCTTGCGCGACCCCGACCTTCAGGATTTTGCTCTACGGAAGGGGGTCTACTTGTGCGCAACCCCGACCTTCAGGATTTTGCTCTACGGAAGGGGGTGCACAAAAGTGTTCGTAATCAACCTCGGATTGTACTTTTCATCATCTAGGGGCACCGTAGGGACCGAAAAAAGTGGTTTCGCATGATAGTCCACCTCGACCCATGTCGACCCTTGCGCGACCCCGACCTTCAGGATTTTGCTCTACGGAAGGGGTCTACCTTTGCGCGACCCCGACCTTCAGGATTTTGCTCTACGGAAGGGGGTGCACAAAAGTGTTCGTAATCAACCTCGGATTGTACTTTTCATCATCTAGGGGCATCGTAGGGACCGAAAAAAGTGGTGTCGCATGATAGTCCACCTCGACCCATGTCGACCCTTGCGCGACCCCGACCTTCAGGATTTTGCTCTACGGAAGGGGGTCGACTTGTGCGCAACCCCGACCTTCAGGATTTTGCTCTACGGAAGGGGGTGCACAAAAGTGTTCGTAATCAACCTCGGATTGTACTTTTCATCATCTAGGGGCACCGTAGGGACCGAAAAAAGTGGTTTCGCATGATAGTCCACCTCGACCCATGTCGACCCTTGCGCGACCCCGACCTTCAGGATTTTGCTCTACGGAAGGGGGTCTACTTGTGCGCAACCCCGACCTTCAGGATTTTGCTCTACGGAAGGGGGTGCACAAAAGTGTTCGTAATCAACCTCGGATTGTACTTTTCATCATCTAGGGGCACCGTAGGGACCGAAAAAAGTGGTTTCGCATGATAGTCCACCTCGACCCATGTCGACCCTTGCGCGACCCCGACCTTCAGGATTTTGCTCTACGGAAGGGGTCTACCCTTGCTCGACCCCGACCTTCAGGATTTTGCTCTACGGAAGGGGGTGCACAAAAGTGTTCGTAATCAACCTCGGATTGTACTTTTCATCATCTAGGGGCACCGTAGGGACCGAAAAAAGTGGTTTCGCATGATAGTCCACCTCGACCCATGTCGACCCTTGCGCGACCCCGACCTTCAGGATTTTGCTCTACGGAAGGGGGTGCACATTTGTGCGACCCCGACCTTCAGGATTTTGCTCTACGGAAGGGGGTGCACAAAAGTGTTCGTAATCAACCTCGGATTGTACTTTTCATCATCTAGGGGCACCGTAGGGACCGAAAAAAGTGGTTTCGCATGATAGTCCACCTCGACCCATGTCGACCCTTGTGCGACCCCGACCTTCAGGATTTTGCTCTACGGAAGGGGGTGCACACTTGTGCGACCCCGACCTTCAGGATTTTGCTCTACGGAAGGGGGTGCACAAAAGTGTTCGTAATCAACCTCGGATTGTACTTTTCATCATCTAGGGGCACCGTAGGGACCGAAAAAAGTGGTTTCGCATGATAGTCCACCTCGACCCATGTCGACCCTTGCGCGACCCCGACCTTCAGGATTTTGCTCTACGGAAGGGGGTCTACTTGTGCGCAACCCCGACCTTCAGGATTTTGCTCTACGGAAGGGGGTGCACAAAAGTGTTCGTAATCAACCTCGGATTGTACTTTTCATCATCTAGGGGCACCGTAGGGACCGAAAAAAGTGGTTTCGCATGATAGTCCACCTCGACCCATGTCGACCCTTGCGCGACCCCGACCTTCAGGATTTTGCTCTACGGAAGGGGGTGCACAAAAGTGTTCGTAATCAACCTCGGATTGTACTTTTCATCATCTAGGGGCACCGTAGGGACCGAAAAAAGTGGTTTCGCATGATAGTCCACCTCGACCCATGTCGACCCTTGCGCGACCCCGACCTTCAGGATTTTGCTCTACGGAAGGGGGTGCACAAAAGTGTTCGTAATCATCCTCGGATTGTACTTTTCATCATCTAGGGGCACCGTAGGGACCGAAAAAAGTGGTTTCGCATGATAGTCCACCTCGACCCATGTCGACCCTTGCGCGACCCCGACCTTCAGGATTTTGCTCTACGGAAGGGGGTGCACATTTGTGCGACCCCGACCTTCAGGATTTTGCTCTACGGAAGGGGGTGCACATTTGTGCGACCCCGACCTTCAGGATTTTGCTCTACGGAAGGGGGTGCACAAAAGTGTTCGTAATCAACCTCGGATTGTACTTTTCATCATCTAGGGGCACCGTAGGGACCGAAAAAAGTGGTTTCGCATGATAGTCCACCTCGACCCATGTCGACCCTTGCGCGACCCCGACCTTCAGGATTTTGCTCTACGGAAGGGGGTCGACTTGTGCGCAACCCCGACCTTCAGGATTTTGCTCTACGGAAGGGGGTGCACAAAAGTGTTCGTAATCAACCTCGGATTGTACTTTTCATCATCTAGGGGCACCGTAGGGACCGAAAAAAGTGGTTTCGCATGATAGTCCACCTCGACCCATGTCGACCCTTGCGCGACCCCGACCTTCAGGATTTTGCTCTACGGAAGGGGGTCGACTTGTGCGCAACCCCGACCTTCAGGATTTTGCTCTACGGAAGGGGGTGCACAAAAGTGTTCGTAATCAACCTCGGATTGTACTTTTCATCATCTAGGGGCACCGTAGGGACCGAAAAAAGTGGTTTCGCATGATAGTCCACCTCGACCCATGTCGACCCTTGCGCGACCCCGACCTTCAGGATTTTGCTCTACGGAAGGGGGTGCACAAAAGTGTTCGTAATCAACCTCGGATTGTACTTTTCATCATCTAGGGGCACCGTAGGGACCGAAAAAAGTGGTTTCGCATGATAGTCCACCTCGACCCATGTCGACCCTTGCGCGACCCCGACCTTCAGGATTTTGCTCTACGGAAGGGGGTGCACACTTGTGCGACCCCGACCTTCAGGATTTTGCTCTACGGAAGGGGGTCGACTTGTGCGCAACCCCGACCTTCAGGATTTTGCTCTACGGAAGGGGGTCGACTTGTGCGCAACCCCGACCTTCAGGATTTTGCTCTACGGAAGGGGGTGCACAAAAGTGTTCGTAATCAACCTCGGATTGTACTTTTCATCATCTAGGGGCACCGTAGGGACCGAAAAAAGTGGTTTCGCATGATAGTCCACCTCGACCCATGTCGACCCTTGCGCGACCCCGACCTTCAGGATTTTGCTCTACGGAAGGGGGTCGACTTGTGCGCAACCCCGACCTTCAGGATTTTGCTCTACGGAAGGGGGTGCACAAAAGTGTTCGTAATCAACCTCGGATTGTACTTTTCATCATCTAGGGGCACCGTAGGGACCGAAAAAAGTGGTTTCGCATGATAGTCCACCTCGACCCATGTCGACCCTTGCGCGACCCCGACCTTCAGGATTTTGCTCTACGGAAGGGGTCTACCCTTGCGCGACCCCGACCTTCAGGATTTTGCTCTACGGAAGGGGGTGCACAAAAGTGTTAGTAATCAACCTCGGATTGTACTTTTCATCATCTAGGGGCACCGTAGGGACCGAAAAAAGTGGTTTCGCATGATAGTCCACCTCGACCCATGTCGACCCTTGCGCGACCCCGACCTTCAGGATTTTGCTCTACGGAAGGGGGTCGACTTGTGCGCAACCCCGACCTTCAGGATTTTGCTCTACGGAAGGGGGTGCACAAAAGTGTTCGTAATCAACCTCGGATTGTACTTTTCATCATCTAGGGGCACCGTAGGGACCGAAAAAAGTGGTTTCGCATGATAGTCCACCTCGACCCATGTCGACCCTTGCGCGACCCCGACCTTCAGGATTTTGCTCTACGGAAGGGGTCTACTTGTGCGCAACCCCGACCTTCAGGATTTTGCTCTACGGAAGGGGGTGCACAAAAGTGTTCGTAATCAACCTCGGATTGTACTTTTCATCATCTAGGGGCACCGTAGGGACCGAAAAAAGTGGTTTCGCATGATAGTCCACCTCGACCCATGTCGACCCTTGCGCGACCCCGACCTTCAGGATTTTGCTCTACGGAAGGGGGTCTACTTGTGCGCAACCCCGACCTTCAGGATTTTGCTCTACGGAAGGGGGTGCACAAAAGTGTTCGTAATCAACCTCGGATTGTACTTTTCATCATCTAGGGGCACCGTAGGGACCGAAAAAAGTGGTTTCGCATGATAGTCCACCTCGACCCATGTCGACCCTTGCGCGACCCCGACCTTCAGGATTTTGCTCTACGGAAGGGGGTGCACAAAAGTGTTCGTAATCAACCTCGGATTGTACTTTTCATCATCTAGGGGCACCGTAGGGACCGAAAAAAGTGGTTTCGCATGATAGTCCACCTCGACCCATGTCGACCCTTGCGCGACCCCGACCTTCAGGATTTTGCTCTACGGAAGGGGGTGCACAAAAGTGTTCGTAATCAACCTCGGATTGTACTTTTCATCATCTAGGGGCACCGTAGGGACCGAAAAAAGTGGTTTCGCATGATAGTCCACCTCGACCCATGTCGACCTTTGCGCGACCCCGACCTTCAGGATTTTGCTCTACGGAAGGGGGTCTACTTGTGCGCAACCCCGACCTTCAGGATTTTGCTCTACGGAAGGGGGTGCACAAAAGTGTTCGTAATCAACCTCGGATTGTACTTTTCATCATCTAGGGGCACCGTAGGGACCGAAAAAAGTGGTTTCGCATGATAGTCCACCTCGACCCATGTCGACCTTTGCGCGACCCCGACCTTCAGGATTTTGCTCTACGGAAGGGGGTCTACTTGTGCGCAACCCCGACCTTCAGGATTTTGCTCTACGGAAGGGGGTGCACAAAAGTGTTCGTAATCAACCTCGGATTGTACTTTTCATCATCTAGGGGCACCGTAGGGACCGAAAAAAGTGGTTTCACATGATAGTCCACCTCGACCCATGTCGACCCTTGCGCGACCCCGACCTTCAGGATTTTGCTCTACGGAAGGGGGTGCACAAAAGTGTTCGTAATCAACCTCGGATTGTACTTTTCATCATCTAGGGGCACCGTAGGGACCGAAAAAAGTGGTTTCGCATGATAGTCCACCTCGACCCATGTCGACCCTTGCGCGACCCCGACCTTCAGGATTTTGCTCTACGGAAGGGGGTGCACAAAAGTGTTCGTAATCAACCTCGGATTGTACTTTTCATCATCTAGGGGCACCGTAGGGACCGAAAAAAGTGGTTTCGCATGATAGTCCACCTCGACCCATGTCGACCTTTGCGCGACCCCGACCTTCAGGATTTTGCTCTACGGAAGGGCGTCTACTTGTGCGCAACCCCGACCTTCAGGATTTTGCTCTACGGAAGGGGGTGCACAAAAGTGTTCGTAATCAACCTCGGATTGTACTTTTCATCATCTAGGGGCACCGTAGGGACCGAAAAAAGTGGTTTCGCATGATAGTCCACCTCGACCCATGTCGACCTTTGCGCGACCCCGACCTTCAGGATTTTGCTCTACGGAAGGGGGTCTACTTGTGCGCAACCCCGACCTTCAGGATTTTGCTCTACGGAAGGGGGTGCACAAAAGTGTTCGTAATCAACCTCGGATTGTACTTTTCATCATCTAGGGGCACCGTAGGGACCGAAAAAAGTGGTTTCGCATGATAGTCCACCTCGACCCATGTCGACCCTTGCGCGACCCCGACCTTCAGGATTTTGCTCTACGGAAGGGGGTGCACAAAAGTGTTCGTAATCAACCTCGGATTGTACTTTTCATCATCTAGGGGCACCGTAGGGACCGAAAAAAGTGGTTTCGCATGATAGTCCACCTCGACCCATGTCGACCCTTGCGCGACCCCGACCTTCAGGATTTTGCTCTACGGAAGGGGGTGCACAAAAGTGTTCGTAATCAACCTCGGATTGTACTTTTCATCATCTAGGGGCACCGTAGGGACCGAAAAAAGTGGTTTCGCATGATAGTCCACCTCGACCCATGTCGACCCTTGCGCGACCCCGACCTTCAGGATTTTGCTCTACGGAAGGGGGTGCACACTTGTGCGACCCCGACCTTCACAACCTCGGATTGTACTTTTCATCATCTAGGGGCACCGTAGGGACCGAAAAAAGTGGTTTCGCATGATAGTCCACCTCGACCCATGTCGACCCTTGCGCGACCCCGACCTTCAGGATTTTGCTCTACGGAAGGGGGTCTACTTGTGCGCAACCCCGACCTTCAGGATTTTGCTCTACGGAAAGGGGTGCACAAAAGTGTTCGTAATCAACCTCGGATTGTACTTTTCATCATCTAGGGGCACCGTAGGGACCGAAAAAAGTGGTTTCGCATGATAGTCCACCTCGACCCATGTCGACCCTTGCGCGACCCCGACCTTCAGGATTTTGCTCTACGGAAGGGGGTGCACAAAAGTGTTCGTAATCAACCTCGGATTGTACTTTTCATCATCTAGGGGCACCGTAGGGACCGAAAAAAGTGGTTTCGCATGATAGTCCACCTCGACCCATGTCGACCCTTGCGCGACCCCGACCTTCAGGATTTTGCTCTACGGAAGGGGGTGCACACTTGTGCGACCCCGACCTTCAGGATTTTGCTCTACGGAAGGGGGTGCACACTTGTGCGACCCCGACCTTCAGGATTTTGCTCTACGGAAGGGGGTGCACAAAAGTGTTCGTAATCAACCTCGGATTGTACTTTTCATCATCTAGGGCCACCGTAGGGACCGAAAAAAGTGGTTTCGCATGATAGTCCACCTCGACCCATGTCGACCCTTGCGCGACCCCGACCTTCAGGATTTTGCTCTACGGAAGGGGGTGCACACTTGTGCGACCCCGACCTTCAGGATTTTGCTCTACGGAAGGGGGTGCACAAAAGTGTTCGTAATCAACCTCGGATTGTACTTTTCATCATCTAGGGGCACCGTAGGGACCGAAAAAAGTGGTTTCGCATGATAGTCCACCTCGACCCATGTCGACCCTTGCGCGACCCCGACCTTCAGGATTTTGCTCTACGGAAGGGGGTCTACTTGTGCGCAACCCCGACCTTCAGGATTTTGCTCTACGGAAAGGGGTGCACAAAAGTGTTCGTAATCAACCTCGGATTGTACTTTTCATCATCTAGGGGCACCGTAGGGACCGAAAAAAGTGGTTTCGCATGATAGTCCACCTCGACCCATGTCGACCCTTGCGCGACCCCGACCTTCAGGATTTTGCTCTACGGAAGGGGGTGCACAAAAGTGTTCGTAATCAACCTCGGATTGTACTTTTCATCATCTAGGGGCACCGTAGGGACCGAAAAAAGTGGTTTCGCATGATAGTCCACCTCGACCCATGTCGACCCTTGCGCGACCCCGACCTTCAGGATTTTGCTCTACGGAAGGGGGTGCACACTTGTGCGACCCCGACCTTCAGGATTTTGCTCTACGGAAGGGGGTGCACACTTGTGCGACCCCGACCTTCAGGATTTTGCTCTACGGAAGGGGGTGCACAAAAGTGTTCGTAATCAACCTCGGATTGTACTTTTCATCATCTAGGGGCACCGTAGGGACCGAAAAAAGTGGTTTCGCATGATAGTCCACCTCGACCCATGTCGACCCTTGCGCGACCCCGACCTTCAGGATTTTGCTCTACGGAAGGGGGTATACTTGTGCGCAACCCCGACCTTCAGGATTTTGCTCTACGGAAGGGGGTGCACAAAAGTGTTCGTAATCAACCTCGGATTGTACTTTTCATCATCTAGGGGCACCGTAGGGACCGAAAAAAGTGGTTTCGCATGATAGTCCACCTCGACCCATGTCGACCCTTGCGCGACCCCGACCTTCAGGATTTTGCTCTACGGAAGGGGGTGCACAAAAGTGTTCGTAATCAACCTCGGATTGTACTTTTCATCATCTAGGGGCACCGTAGGGACCGAAAAAAGTGGTTTCGCATGATAGTCCACCTCGACCCATGTCGACCCTTGCGCGACCCCGACCTTCAGGATTTTGCTCTACGGAAGGGGGTGCACACTTGTGCGACCCCGACCTTCAGGATTTTGCTCTACGGAAGGGGGTGCACAAAAGTGTTCGTAATCAACCTCGGATTGTACTTTTCATCATCTAGGGGCACCGTAGGGACCGAAAAAAGTGGTTTCGCATGATAGTCCACCTCGACCCATGTCGACCCTTGCGCGACCCCGACCTTCAGGATTTTGCTCTACGGAAGGGGGTCTACTTGTGCGCAACCCCGACCTTCAGGATTTTGCTCTACGGAAAGGGGTGCACAAAAGTGTTCGTAATCAACCTCGGATTGTACTTTTCATCATCTAGGGGCACCGTAGGGACCGAAAAAAGTGGTTTCGCATGATAGTCCACCTCGACCCATGTCGACCCTTGCGCGACCCCGACCTTCAGGATTTTGCTCTACGGAAGGGGGTGCACAAAAGTGTTCGTAATCAACCTCGGATTGTACTTTTCATCATCTAGGGGCACCGTAGGGACCGAAAAAAGTGGTTTCGCATGATAGTCCACCTCGACCCATGTCGACCCTTGCGCGACCCCGACCTTCAGGATTTTGCTCTACGGAAGGGGGTGCACACTTGTGCGACCCCGACCTTCAGGATTTTGCTCTACGGAAGGGGGTGCACACTTGTGCGACCCCGACCTTCAGGATTTTGCTCTACGGAAGGGGGTGCACAAAAGTGTTCGTAATCAACCTCGGATTGTACTTTTCATCATCTAGGGCCACCGTAGGGACCGAAAAAAGTGGTTTCGCATGATAGTCCACCTCGACCCATGTCGACCCTTGCGCGACCCCGACCTTCAGGATTTTGCTCTACGGAAGGGGGTATACTTGTGCGCAACCCCGACCTTCAGGATTTTGCTCTACGGAAGGGGGTGCACAAAAGTGTTCGTAATCAACCTCGGATTGTACTTTTCATCATCTAGGGGCACCGTAGGGACCGAAAAAAGTGGTTTCGCATGATAGTCCACCTCGACCCATGTCGACCCTTGCGCGACCCCGACCTTCAGGATTTTGCTCTACGGAAGGGGGTGCACAAAAGTGTTCGTAATCAACCTCGGATTGTACTTTTCATCATCTAGGGGCACCGTAGGGACCGAAAAAAGTGGTTTCGCATGATAGTCCACCTCGACCCATGTCGACCCTTGCGCGACCCCGACCTTCAGGATTTTGCTCTACGGAAGGGGGTGCACAAAAGTGTTCGTAATCAACCTCGGATTGTACTTTTCATCATCTAGGGGCACCGTAGGGACCGAAAAAAGTGGTTTCGCATGATAGTCCACCTCGACCCATGTCGACCCTTGCGCGACCCCGACCTTCAGGATTTTGCTCTACGGAAGGGGGTGCACACTTGTGCGACCCCGACCTTCAGGATTTTGCTCTACGGAAGGGGGTGCACAAAAGTGTTCGTAATCAACCTCGGATTGTACTTTTCATCATCTAGGGGCACCGTAGGGACCGAAAAAAGTGGTTTCGCATGATAGTCCACCTCGACCCATGTCGACCCTTGCGCGACCCCGACCTTCAGGATTTTGCTCTACGGAAGGGGGTCTACTTGTGCGCAACCCCGACCTTCAGGATTTTGCTCTACGGAAAGGGGTGCACAAAAGTGTTCGTAATCAACCTCGGATTGTACTTTTCATCATCTAGGGGCACCGTAGGGACCGAAAAAAGTGGTTTCGCATGATAGTCCACCTCGACCCATGTCGACCCTTGCGCGACCCCGACCTTCAGGATTTTGCTCTACGGAAGGGGGTGCACAAAAGTGTTCGTAATCAACCTCGGATTGTACTTTTCATCATCTAGGGGCACCGTAGGGACCGAAAAAAGTGGTTTCGCATGATAGTCCACCTCGACCCATGTCGACCCTTGCGCGACCCCGACCTTCAGGATTTTGCTCTACGGAAGGGGGTGCACACTTGTGCGACCCCGACCTTCAGGATTTTGCTCTACGGAAGGGGGTGCACACTTGTGCGACCCCGACCTTCAGGATTTTGCTCTACGGAAGGGGGTGCACAAAAGTGTTCGTAATCAACCTCGGATTGTACTTTTCATCATCTAGGGCCACCGTAGGGACCGAAAAAAGTGGTTTCGCATGATAGTCCACCTCGACCCATGTCGACCCTTGCGCGACCCCGACCTTCAGGATTTTGCTCTACGGAAGGGGGTATACTTGTGCGCAACCCCGACCTTCAGGATTTTGCTCTACGGAAGGGGGTGCACAAAAGTGTTCGTAATCAACCTCGGATTGTACTTTTCATCATCTAGGGGCACCGTAGGGACCGAAAAAAGTGGTTTCGCATGATAGTCCACCTCGACCCATGTCGACCCTTGCGCGACCCCGACCTTCAGGATTTTGCTCTACGGAAGGGGGTGCACAAAAGTGTTCGTAATCAACCTCGGATTGTACTTTTCATCATCTAGGGGCACCGTAGGGACCGAAAAAAGTGGTTTCGCATGATAGTCCACCTCGACCCATGTCGACCCTTGCGCGACCCCGACCTTCAGGATTTTGCTCTACGGAAGGGGGTGCACACTTGTGCGACCCCGACCTTCAGGATTTTGCTCTACGGAAGGGGGTGCACAAAAGTGTTCGTAATCAACCTCGGATTGTACTTTTCATCATCTAGGGGCACCGTAGGGACCAAAAAAAGTGGTTTCGCATGATAGTCCACCTCGACCCATGTCGACCCTTGCGCGACCCCGACCTTCAGGATTTTGCTCTACGGAAGGGGGTCTACTTGTGCGCAACCCCGACCTTCAGGATTTTGCTCTACGGAAGGGGGTGCACAAAAGTGTTCGTAATCAACCTCGGATTGTACTTTTCATCATCTAGGGGCACCGTAGGGACCGAAAAAAGTGGTTTCGCATGATAGTCCACCTCGACCCATGTCGACCCTTGCGCGACCCCGACCTTCAGGATTTTGCTCTACGGAAGGGGGTGCACAAAAGTGTTCGTAATCAACCTCGGATTGTACTTTTCATCATCTAGGGGCACCGTAGGGACCGAAAAAAGTGGTTTCGCATGATAGTCCACCTCGACCCATGTCGACCCTTGCGCGACCCCGACCTTCAGGATTTTGCTCTACGGAAGGGGGTCTACTTGTGCGCAACCCCGACCTTCAGGATTTTGCTCTACGGAAGGGGGTGCACAAAAGTGTTCGTAATCAACCTCGGATTGTACTTTTCATCATCTAGGGGCACCGTAGGGACCGAAAAAAGTGGTTTCGCATGATAGTCCACCTCGACCCATGTCGACCCTTGCGCGACCCCGACCTTCAGGATTTTGCTCTACGGAAGGGGGTCTACTTGTGCGCAACCCCGACCTTCAGGATTTTGCTCTACGGAAGGGGGTGCACAAAAGTGTTCGTAATCAACCTCGGATTGTACTTTTCATCATCTAGGGGCACCGTAGGGACCGAAAAAAGTGGTTTCGCATGATAGTCCACCTCGACCCATGTCGACCCTTGCGCGACCCCGACCTTCAGGATTTTGCTCTACGGAAGGGGGTCTACTTGTGCGCAACCCCGACCTTCAGGATTTTGCTCTACGGAAGGGGGTGCACAAAAGTGTTCGTAATCAACCTCGGATTGTACTTTTCATCATCTAGGGGCACCGTAGGGACCGAAAAAAGTGGTTTCGCATGATAGTCCACCTCGACCCATGTCGACCCTTGCGCGACCCCGACCTTCAGGATTTTGCTCTACGGAAGGGGGTCTACTTGTGCGCAACCCCGACCTTCAGGATTTTGCTCTACGGAAGGGGGTGCACAAAAGTGTTCGTAATCAACCTCGGATTGTACTTTTCATCATCTAGGGGCACCGTAGGGACCGAAAAAAGTGGTTTCGCATGATAGTCCACCTCGACCCATGTCGACCCTTGCGCGACCCCGACCTTCAGGATTTTGCTCTACGGAAGGGGGTGCACAAAAGTGTTCGTAATCAACCTCGGATTGTACTTTTCATCATCTAGGGGCACCGTAGGGACCGAAAAAAGTGGTTTCGCATGATAGTCCACCTCGACCCATGTCGACCCTTGCGCGACCCCGACCTTCAGGATTTTGCTCTACGGAAGGGGGTCTACTTGTGCGCAACCCCGACCTTCAGGATTTTGCTCTACGGAAGGGGGTGCACAAAAGTGTTCGTAATCAACCTCGGATTGTACTTTTCATCATCTAGGGGCACCGTAGGGACCGAAAAAAGTGGTTTCGCATGATAGTCCACCTCGACCCATGTCGACCCTTGCGCGACCCCGACCTTCAGGATTTTGCTCTACGGAAGGGGGTCTACTTGTGCGCAACCCCGACCTTCAGGATTTTGCTCTACGGAAGGGGGTGCACAAAAGTGTTCGTAATCAACCTCGGATTGTACTTTTCATCATCTAGGGGCACCGTAGGGACCGAAAAAAGTGGTTTCGCATGATAGTCCACCTCGACCCATGTCGACCCTTGCGCGACCCCGACCTTCAGGATTTTGCTCTACGGAAGGGGGTGCACAAAAGTGTTCGTAATCAACCTCGGATTGTACTTTTCATCATCTAGGGGCACCGTAGGGACCGAAAAAAGTGGTTTCGCATGATAGTCCACCTCGACCCATGTCGACCCTTGCGCGACCCCGACCTTCAGGATTTTGCTCTACGGAAGGGGGTGCACAAAAGTGTTCGTAATCAACCTCGGATTGTACTTTTCATCATCTAGGGGCACCGTAGGGACCGAAAAAAGTGGTTTCGCATGATAGTCCACCTCGACCCATGTCGACCCTTGCGCGACCCCGACCTTCAGGATTTTGCTCTACGGAAGGGGGTGCACACTTGTGCGCAACCCCGACCTTCAGGATTTTGCTCTACGGAAGGGGGTGCACAAAAGTGTTCGTAATCAACCTCGGATTGTACTTTTCATCATCTAGGGGCACCGTAGGGACCGAAAAAAGTGGTTTCGCATGATAGTCCACCTCGACCCATGTCGACCCTTGCGCGACCCCGACCTTCAGGATTTTGCTCTACGGAAGGGGGTGCACAAAAGTGTTCGTAATCAACCTCGGATTGTACTTTTCATCATCTAGGGGCACCGTAGGGACCGAAAAAAGTGGTTTCGCATGATAGTCCACCTCGACCCATGTCGACCCTTGCGCGACCCCGACCTTCAGGATTTTGCTCTACGGAAGGGGGTCTACTTGTGCGCAACCCCGACCTTCAGGATTTTGCTCTACGGAAGGGGGTGCACAAAAGTGTTCGTAATCAACCTCGGATTGTACTTTTCATCATCTAGGGGCACCGTAGGGACCGAAAAAAGTGGTTTCGCATGATAGTCCACCTCGACCCATGTCGACCCTTGCGCGACCCCGACCTTCAGGATTTTGCTCTACGGAAGGGGGTGCACAAAAGTGTTCGTAATCAACCTCGGATTGTACTTTTCATCATCTAGGGGCACCGTAGGGACCGAAAAAAGTGGTTTCGCATGATAGTCCACCTCGACCCATGTCGACCCTTGCGCGACCCCGACCTTCAGGATTTTGCTCTACGGAAGGGGGTGCACACTTGTGCGACCCCGACCTTCAGGATTTTGCTCTACGGAAGGGGGTGCACAAAAGTGTTCGTAATCAACCTCGGATTGTACTTTTCATCATCTAGGGGCACCGTAGGGACCGAAAAAAGTGGTTTCGCATGATAGTCCACCTCGACCCATGTCGACCCTTGCGCGACCCCGACCTTCAGGATTTTGCTCTACGGAAGGGGGTGCACAAAAGTGTTCGTAATCAACCTCGGATTGTACTTTTCATCATCTAGGGGCACCGTAGGGACCGAAAAAAGTGGTTTCGCATGATAGTCCACCTCGACCCATGTCGACCTTTGCGCGACCCCGACCTTCAGGATTTTGCTCTACGGAAGGGGGTCTACTTGTGCGCAACCCCGACCTTCAGGATTTTGCTCTACGGAAGGGGGTGCACAAAAGTGTTCGTAATCAACCTCGGATTGTACTTTTCATCATCTAGGGGCACCGTAGGGACCGAAAAAAGTGGTTTCGCATGATAGTCCACCTCGACCCATGTCGACCTTTGCGCGACCCCGACCTTCAGGATTTTGCTCTACGGAAGGGGGTCTACTTGTGCGCAACCCCGACCTTCAGGATTTTGCTCTACGGAAGGGGGTGCACAAAAGTGTTCGTAATCAACCTCGGATTGTACTTTTCATCATCTAGGGGCACCGTAGGGACCGAAAAAAGTGGTTTCGCATGATAGTCCACCTCGACCCATGTCGACCCTTGCGCGACCCCGACCTTCAGGATTTTGCTCTACGGAAGGGGGTCGAGTTGTGCGCAACCCCGACCTTCAGGATTTTGCTCTACGGAAGGGGGTGCACAAAAGTGTTCGTAATCAACCTCGGATTGTACTTTTCATCATCTAGGGGCACCGTAGGGACCGAAAAAAGTGGTTTCGCATGATAGTCCACCTCGACCCATGTCGACCCTTGCGCGACCCCGACCTTCAGGATTTTGCTCTACGGAAGGGGGTGCACACTTGTGCGACCCCGACCTTCAGGATTTTGCTCTACGGAAGGGGGTGCACAAAAGTGTTCGTAATCAACCTCGGATTGTACTTTTCATCATCTAGGGGCACCGTAGGGACCGAAAAAAGTGGTTTCGCATGATAGTCCACCTCGACCCATGTCGACCCTTGCGCAACCCCGACCTTCAGGATTTTGCTCTACGGAAGGGGGTGCACACTTGTGCGACCCCGACCTTCAGGATTTTGCTCTACGGAAGGGGGTGCACAAAAGTGTTCGTAATCAACCTCGGATTGTACTTTTCATCATCTAGGGGCACCTTAGGGACCGAAAAAAGTGGTTTCGCATGATAGTCCACCTCGACCCATGTCGACCCTTGCGCGACCCCGACCTTCAGGATTTTGCTCTACGGAAGGGGGTCTACTTGTGCGCAACCCCGACCTTCAGGATTTTGCTCTACGGAAGGGGGTGCACAAAAGTGTTCGTAATCAACCTCGGATTGTACTTTTCATCATCTAGGGGCACCGTAGGGACCGAAAAAAGTGGTTTCGCATGATAGTCCACCTCGACCCATGTCGACCCTTGCGCGACCCCGACCTTCAGGATTTTGCTCTACGGAAGGGGGTCTACTTGTGCGCAACCCCGACCTTCAGGATTTTGCTCTACGGAAGGGGGTGCACAAAAGTGTTCGTAATCAACCTCGGATTGTACTTTTCATCATCTAGGGGCACCGTAGGGACCGAAAAAAGTGGTTTCGCATGATAGTCCACCTCGACCCATGTCGACCCTTGCGCGACCCCGACCTTCAGGATTTTGCTCTACGGAAGGGGGTCGACTTGTGCGCAACCCCGACCTTCAGGATTTTGCTCTACGGAAGGGGGTGCACAAAAGTGTTCGTAATCAACCTCGGATTGTACTTTTCATCATCTAGGGGCACCGTAGGGACCGAAAAAAGTGGTTTCGCATGATAGTCCACCTCGACCCATGTCGACCCTTGCGCGACCCCGACCTTCAGGATTTTGCTCTACGGAAGGGGGTGCACAAAAGTGTTCGTAATCAACCTCGGATTGTACTTTTCATCATCTAGGGGCACCGTAGGGACCGAAAAAAGTGGTTTCGCATGATAGTCCACCTCGACCCATGTCGACCCTTGCGCGACCCCGACCTTCAGGATTTTGCTCTACGGAAGGGGGTGCACAAAAGTGTTCGTAATCAACCTCGGATTGTACTTTTCATCATCTAGGGGCACCGTAGGGACCGAAAAAAGTGGTTTCGCATGATAGTCCACCTCGACCCATGTCGACCCTTGCGCGACCCCGACCTTCAGGATTTTGCTCTACGGAAGGGGGTGCACACTTATGCGACCCCGACCTTCAGGATTTTGCTCTACGGAAGGGGGTGCACAAAAGTGTTCGTAATCAACCTCGGATTGTACTTTTCATCATCTAGGGGCACCGTAGGGACCGAAAAAAGTGGTTTCGCATGATAGTCCACCTCGACCCATGTCGACCCTTGCGCGACCCCGACCTTCAGGATTTTGCTCTACGGAAGAGGGTGCACAAAAGTGTTCGTAATCAACCTCGGATTGTACTTTTCATCATCTAGGGGCACCGTAGGGACCGAAAAAAGTGGTTTCGCATGATAGTCCACCTCGACCCATGTCGACCCTTGCGCGACCCCGACCTTCAGGATTTTGCTCTACGGAAGGGGGTGCACAAAAGTGTTCGTAATCAACCTCGGATTGTACTTTTCATCATCTAGGGGCACCGTAGGGACCGAAAAAAGTGGTTTCGCATGATAGTCCACCTCGACCCATGTCGACCCTTGCGCGACCCCGACCTTCAGGATTTTGCTCTACGGAAGGGGGTCGACTTGTGCGCAACCCCGACCTTCAGGATTTTGCTCTACGGAAGGGGGTGCACAAAAGTGTTCGTAATCAACCTCGGATTGTACTTTTCATCATCTAGGGGCACCGTAGGGACCGAAAAAAGTGGTTTCGCATGATAGTCCACCTCGACCCATGTCGACCCTTGCGCGACCCCGACCTTCAGGATTTTGCTCTACGGAAGGGGGTCTACTTGTGCGCAACCCCGACCTTCAGGATTTTGCTCTACGGAAGGGGGTGCACAAAAGTGTTCGTAATCAACCTCGGATTGTACTTTTCATCATCTAGGGGCACCGTAGGGACCGAAAAAAGTGGTTTCGCATGATAGTCCACCTCGACCCATGTCGACCCTTGCGCGACCCCGACCTTCAGGATTTTGCTCTACGGAAGGGGGTGCACAAAAGTGTTCGTAATCAACCTCGGATTGTACTTTTCATCATCTAGGGGCACCGTAGGGACCGAAAAAAGTGGTTTCGCATGATAGTCCACCTCGACCCATGTCGACCCTTGCGCGACCCCGACCTTCAGGATTTTGCTCTACGGAAGGGGGTGCACACTTGTGCGACCCCGACCTTCAGGATTTTGCTCTACGGAAGGGGGTGCACAAAAGTGTTCGTAATCAACCTCGGATTGTACTTTTCATCATCTAGGGGCACCGTAGGGACCGAAAAAAGTGGTTTCGCATGATAGTCCACCTCGACCCATGTCGACCCTTGCGCGACCCCGACCTTCAGGATTTTGCTCTACGGAAGGGGGTGCACAAAAGTGTTCGTAATCAACCTCGGATTGTACTTTTCATCATCTAGGGGCACCGTAGGGACCGAAAAAAGTGGTTTCGCATGATAGTCCACCTCGACCCATGTCGACCCTTGCGCGACCCCGACCTTCAGGATTTTGCTCTACGGAAGGGGGTGCACAAAAGTGTTCGTAATCAACCTCGGATTGTACTTTTCATCATCTAGGGGCACCGTAGGGACCGAAAAAAGTGGTTTCGCATGATAGTCCACCTCGACCCATGTCGACCCTTGCGCGACCCCGACCTTCAGGATTTTGCTCTACGGAAGGGGGTGCACAAAAGTGTTCGTAATCAACCTCGGATTGTACTTTTCATCATCTAGGGGCACCGTAGGGACCGAAAAAAGTGGTTTCGCATGATAGTCCACCTCGACCCATGTCGACCCTTGCGCGACCCCGACCTTCAGGATTTTGCTCTACGGAAGGGGGTCTACTTGTGCGCAACCCCGACCTTCAGGATTTTGCTCTACGGAAGGGGGTGCACAAAAGTGTTCGTAATCAACCTCGGATTGTACTTTTCATCATCTAGGGGCACCGTAGGGACCGAAAAAAGTGGTTTCGCATGATAGTCCACCTCGACCCATGTCGACCCTTGCGCGACCCCGACCTTCAGGATTTTGCTCTACGGAAGGGGGTGCACAAAAGTGTTCGTAATCAACCTCGGATTGTACTTTTCATCATCTAGGGGCACCGTAGGGACCGAAAAAAGTGGTTTCGCATGATAGTCCACCTCGACCCATGTCGACCCTTGCGCGACCCCGACCTTCAGGATTTTGCTCTACGGAAGGGGGTGCACAAAAGTGTTCGTAATCAACCTCGGATTGTACTTTTCATCATCTAGGGGCACCGTAGGGACCGAAAAAAGTGGTTTCGCATGATAGTCCACCTCGACCCATGTCGACCCTTGCGCGACCCCGACCTTCAGGATTTTGCTCTACGGAAGGGGGTGCACACTTGTGCGACCCCGACCTTCAGGATTTTGCTCTACGGAAGGGGGTGCACAAAAGTGTTCGTAATCAACCTCGGATTGTACTTTTCATCATCTAGGGGCACCGTAGGGACCGAAAAAAGTGGTTTCGCATGATAGTCCACCTCGACCCATGTCGACCCTTGCGCGACCCCGACCTTCAGGATTTTGCTCTACGGAAGGGGGTTTACTTGTGCGCAACCCCGACCTTCAGGATTTTGCTCTACGGAAGGGGGTGCACAAAAGTGTTCGTAATCAACCTCGGATTGTACTTTTCATCATCTAGGGGCACCGTAGGGACCGAAAAAAGTGGTTTCGCATGATAGTCCACCTCGACCCATGTCGACCCTTGCGCGACCCCGACCTTCAGGATTTTGCTCTACGGAAGGGGGTCGACTTGTGCGCAACCCCGACCTTCAGGATTTTGCTCTACGGAAGGGGGTGCACAAAAGTGTTCGTAATCAACCTCGGATTGTACTTTTCATCATCTAGGGGCACCGTAGGGACCGAAAAAAGTGGTTTCGCATGATAGTCCACCTCGACCCATGTCGACCCTTGCGCGACCCCGACCTTCAGGATTTTGCTCTACGGAAGGGGGTCGACTTGTGCGCAACCCCGACCTTCAGGATTTTGCTCTACGGAAGGGGGTGCACAAAAGTGTTCGTAATCAACCTCGGATTGTACTTTTCATCATCTAGGGGCACCGTAGGGACCGAAAAAAGTGGTTTCGCATGATAGTCCACCTCGACCCATGTCGACCCTTGCGCGACCCCGACCTTCAGGATTTTGCTCTACGGAAGGGGGTGCACAAAAGTGTTCGTAATCAACCTCGGATTGTACTTTTCATCATCTAGGGGCACCGTAGGGACCGAAAAAAGTGGTTTCGCATGATAGTCCACCTCGACCCATGTCGACCCTTGCGCGACCCCGACCTTCAGGATTTTGCTCTACGGAAGGGGGTGCACACTTGTGCGACCCCGACCTTCAGGATTTTGCTCTACGGAAGGGGGTGCACAAAAGTGTTCGTAATCAACCTCGGATTGTACTTTTCATCATCTAGGGGCACCGTAGGGACCGAAAAAAGTGGTTTCGCATGATAGTCCACCTCGACCCATGTCGACCCTTGCGCGACCCCGACCTTCAGGATTTTGCTCTACGGAAGGGGGTTTACTTGTGCGCAACCCCGACCTTCAGGATTTTGCTCTACGGAAGGGGGTGCACAAAAGTGTTCGTAATCAACCTCGGATTGTACTTTTCATCATCTAGGGGCACCGTAGGGACCGAAAAAAGTGGTTTCGCATGATAGTCCACCTCGACCCATGTCGACCCTTGCGCGACCCCGACCTTCAGGATTTTGCTCTACGGAAGGGGGTCGACTTGTGCGCAACCCCGACCTTCAGGATTTTGCTCTACGGAAGGGGGTGCACAAAAGTGTTCGTAATCAACCTCGGATTGTACTTTTCATCATCTAGGGGCACCGTAGGGACCGAAAAAAGTGGTTTCGCATGATAGTCCACCTCGACCCATGTCGACCCTTGCGCGACCCCGACCTTCAGGATTTTGCTCTACGGAAGGGGGTCGACTTGTGCGCAACCCCGACCTTCAGGATTTTGCTCTACGGAAGGGGGTGCACAAAAGTGTTCGTAATCAACCTCGGATTGTACTTTTCATCATCTAGGGGCACCGTAGGGACCGAAAAAAGTGGTTTCGCATGATAGTCCACCTCGACCCATGTCGACCCTTGCGCGACCCCGACCTTCAGGATTTTGCTCTACGGAAGGGGTCTACCCTTGCGCGACCCCGACCTTCAGGATTTTGCTCTACGGAAGGGGGTGCACAAAAGTGTTAGTAATCAACCTCGGATTGTACTTTTCATCATCTAGGGGCACCGTAGGGACCGAAAAAAGTGGTTTCGCATGATAGTCCACCTCGACCCATGTCGACCCTTGCGCGACCCCGACCTTCAGGATTTTGCTCTACGGAAGGGGGTCGACTTGTGCGCAACCCCGACCTTCAGGATTTTGCTCTACGGAAGGGGGTGCACAAAAGTGTTCGTAATCAACCTCGGATTGTACTTTTCATCATCTAGGGGCACCGTAGGGACCGAAAAAAGTGGTTTCGCATGATAGTCCACCTCGACCCATGTCGACCCTTGCGCGACCCCGACCTTCAGGATTTTGCTCTACGGAAGGGGTCTACTTGTGCGCAACCCCGACCTTCAGGATTTTGCTCTACGGAAGGGGGTGCACAAAAGTGTTCGTAATCAACCTCGGATTGTACTTTTCATCATCTAGGGGCACCGTAGGGACCGAAAAAAGTGGTTTCGCATGATAGTCCACCTCGACCCATGTCGACCCTTGCGCGACCCCGACCTTCAGGATTTTGCTCTACGGAAGGGGGTCTACTTGTGCGCAACCCCGACCTTCAGGATTTTGCTCTACGGAAGGGGGTGCACAAAAGTGTTCGTAATCAACCTCGGATTGTACTTTTCATCATCTAGGGGCACCGTAGGGACCGAAAAAAGTGGTTTCGCATGATAGTCCACCTCGACCCATGTCGACCCTTGCGCGACCCCGACCTTCAGGATTTTGCTCTACGGAAGGGGGTCTACTTGTGCGCAACCCCGACCTTCAGGATTTTGCTCTACGGAAGGGGGTGCACAAAAGTGTTCGTAATCAACCTCGGATTGTACTTTTCATCATCTAGGGGCACCGTAGGGACCGAAAAAAGTGGTTTCGCATGATAGTCCACCTCGACCCATGTCGACCCTTGCGCGACCCCGACCTTCAGGATTTTGCTCTACGGAAGGGGGTGCACAAAAGTGTTCGTAATCAACCTCGGATTGTACTTTTCATCATCTAGGGGCACCGTAGGGACCGAAAAAAGTGGTTTCGCATGATAGTCCACCTCGACCCATGTCGACCCTTGCGCGACCCCGACCTTCAGGATTTTGCTCTACGGAAGGGGGTGCACAAAAGTGTTCGTAATCAACCTCGGATTGTACTTTTCATCATCTAGGGGCACCGTAGGGACCGAAAAAAGTGGTTTCGCATGATAGTCCACCTCGACCCATGTCGACCCTTGCGCGACCCCGACCTTCAGGATTTTGCTCTACGGAAGGGGGTGCACAAAAGTGTTCGTAATCAACCTCGGATTGTACTTTTCATCATCTAGGGGCACCGTAGGGACCGAAAAAAGTGGTTTCGCATGATAGTCCACCTCGACCCATGTCGACCCTTGCGCGACCCCGACCTTCAGGATTTTGCTCTACGGAAGGGGGTCTACTTGTGCGCAACCCCGACCTTCAGGATTTTGCTCTACGGAAGGGGGTGCACAAAAGTGTTCGTAATCAACCTCGGATTGTACTTTTCATCATCTAGGGGCACCGTAGGGACCGAAAAAAGTGGTTTCGCATGATAGTCCACCTCGACCCATGTCGACCCTTGCGCGACCCCGACCTTCAGGATTTTGCTCTACGGAAGGGGGTGCACAAAAGTGTTCGTAATCAACCTCGGATTGTACTTTTCATCATCTAGGGGCACCGTAGGGACCGAAAAAAGTGGTTTCGCATGATAGTCCACCTCGACCCATGTCGACCCTTGCGCGACCCCGACCTTCAGGATTTTGCTCTACGGAAGGGGGTCTACTTGTGCGCGACCCCGACCTTCAGGATTTTGCTCTACGGAAGGGGGTGCACAAAAGTGTTCGTAATCAACCTCGGATTGTACTTTTCATCATCTAGGGGCACCGTAGGGACCGAAAAAAGTGGTTTCGCATGATAGTCCACCTCGACCCATGTCGACCCTTGCGCGACCCCGACCTTCAGGATTTTGCTCTACGGAAGGGGGTGCACACTTGTGCGACCCCGACCTTCAGGATTTTGCTCTACGGAAGGGGGTGCACAAAAGTGTTCGTAATCAACCTCGGATTGTACTTTTCATCATCTAGGGGCACCGTAGGGACCGAAAAAAGTGGTTTCGCATGATAGTCCACCTCGACCCATGTCGACCCTTGCGCGACCCCGACCTTCAGGATTTTGCTCTACGGAAGGGGGTCTACTTGTGCGCAACCCCGACCTTCAGGATTTTGCTCTACGGAAGGGGGTGCACAAAAGTGTTCGTAATCAACCTCGGATTGTACTTTTCATCATCTAGGGGCACCGTAGGGACCGAAAAAAGTGGTTTCGCATGATAGTCCACCTCGACCCATGTCGACCCTTGCGCGACCCCGACCTTCAGGATTTTGCTCTACGGAAGGGGGTCTACTTGTGCGCAACCCCGACCTTCAGGATTTTGCTCTACGGAAGGGGGTGCACAAAAGTGTTCGTAATCAACCTCGGATTGTACTTTTCATCATCTAGGGGCACCGTAGGGACCGAAAAAAGTGGTTTCGCATGATAGTCCACCTCGACCCATGTCGACCCTTGCGCGACCCCGACCTTCAGGATTTTGCTCTACGGAAGGGGGTGCACAAAAGTGTTCGTAATCAACCTCGGATTGTACTTTTCATCATCTAGGGGCACCGTAGGGACCGAAAAAAGTGGTTTCGCATGATAGTCCACCTCGACCCATGTCGACCCTTGCGCGACCCCGACCTTCAGGATTTTGCTCTACGGAAGGGGGTGCACACTTGTGCGACCCCGACCTTCAGGATTTTGCTCTACGGAAGGGGGTGCACAAAAGTGTTCGTAATCAACCTCGGATTGTACTTTTCATCATCTAGGGGCACCGTAGGGACCGAAAAAAGTGGTTTCGCATGATAGTCCACCTCGACCCATGTCGACCCTTGCGCGACCCCGACCTTCAGGATTTTGCTCTACGGAAGGGGGTCTACTTGTGCGCAACCCCGACCTTCAGGATTTTGCTCTACGGAAGGGGGTGCACAAAAGTGTTCGTAATCAACCTCGGATTGTACTTTTCATCATCTAGGGGCACCGTAGGGACCGAAAAAAGTGGTTTCGCATGATAGTCCACCTCGACCCATGTCGACCCTTGCGCGACCCCGACCTTCAGGATTTTGCTCTACGGAAGGGGTCTACCCTTGCGCGACCCCGACCTTCAGGATTTTGCTCTACGGAAGGGGGTGCACAAAAGTGTTCGTAATCAACCTCGGATTGTACTTTTCATCATCTAGGGGCACCGTAGGGACCGAAAAAAGTGGTTTCGCATGATAGTCCACCTCGACCCATGTCGACCCTTGCGCGACCCCGACCTTCAGGATTTTGCTCTACGGAAGGGGGTCTACTTGTGCGCAACCCCGACCTTCAGGATTTTGCTCTACGGAAGGGGGTGCACAAAAGTGTTCGTAATCAACCTCGGATTGTACTTTTCATCATCTAGGGGCACCGTAGGGACCGAAAAAAGTGGTTTCGCATGATAGTCCACCTCGACCCATGTCGACCCTTGCGCGACCCCGACCTTCAGGATTTTGCTCTACGGAAGGGGGTGCACACTTGTGCGACCCCGACCTTCAGGATTTTGCTCTACGGAAGGGGGTGCACAAAAGTGTTCGTAATCAACCTCGGATTGTACTTTTCATCATCTAGGGGCACCGTAGGGACCGAAAAAAGTGGTTTCGCATGATAGTCCACCTCGACCCATGTCGACCCTTGCGCGACCCCGACCTTCAGGATTTTGCTCTACGGAAGGGGGTGCACACTTGTGCGACCCCGACCTTCAGGATTTTGCTCTACGGAAGGGGGTGCACAAAAGTGTTCGTAATCAACCTCGGATTGTACTTTTCATCATCTAGGGGCACCGTAGGGACCGAAAAAAGTGGTTTCGCATGATAGTCCACCTCGACCCATGTCGACCCTTGCGCGACCCCGACCTTCAGGATTTTGCTCTACGGAAGGGGGTCTACTTGTGCGCAACCCCGACCTTCAGGATTTTGCTCTACGGAAGGGGGTGCACAAAAGTGTTCGTAATCAACCTCGGATTGTACTTTTCATCATCTAGGGGCACCGTAGGGACCGAAAAAAGTGGTTTCGCATGATAGTCCACCTCGACCCATGTCGACCCTTGCGCGACCCCGACCTTCAGGATTTTGCTCTACGGAAGGGGGTCTACTTGTGCGCAACCCCGACCTTCAGGATTTTGCTCTACGGAAGGGGGTGCACAAAAGTGTTCGTAATCAACCTCGGATTGTACTTTTCATCATCTAGGGGCACCGTAGGGACCGAAAAAAGTGGTTTCGCATGATAGTCCACCTCGACCCATGTCGACCCTTGCGCGACCCCGACCTACAGGATTTTGCTCTACGGAAGGGGGTGCACACTTGTGCGACCCCGACCTGCAGGATTTTGCTCTACGGAAGGGGGTGCACAAAGGTGTTCGTAATCAACCTCGGATTGTACTTTTCATCATCTAGGGGCACCGTAGGGACCGAAAAAAGTGGTTTCGCATGATAGTCCACCTCGACCCATGTCGACCCTTGCGCGACCCCGACCTTCAGGATTTTGCTCTACGGAAGGGGGTGCACACTTGTGCGACCCCGACCTTCAGGATTTTGCTCTACGGAAGGGGGTGCACAAAAGTGTTCGTAATCAACCTCGGATTGTACTTTTCATCATCTAGGGGCACCGTAGGGACCGAAAAAAGTGGTTTCGCATGATAGTCCACCTCGACCCATGTCGACCCTTGCGCGACCCCGACCTTCAGGATTTTGCTCTACGGAAGGGGGTGCACACTTGTGCGACCCCGACCTTCAGGATTTTGCTCTACGGAAGGGGGTGCACAAAAGTGTTCGTAATCAACCTCGGATTGTACTTTTCATCATCTAGGGGCACCGTAGGGACCGAAAAAAGTGGTTTCGCATGATAGTCCACCTCGACCCATGTCGACCCTTGCGCGACCCCGACCTTCAGGATTTTGCTCTACGGAAGGGGGTGCACAAAAGTGTTCGTAATCAACCTCGGATTGTACTTTTCATCATCTAGGGGCACCGTAGGGACCGAAAAAAGTGGTTTCGCATGATAGTCCACCTCGACCCATGTCGACCCTTGCGCGACCCCGACCTTCAGGATTTTGCTCTACGGAAGGGGGTCGAGTTGTGCGCAACCCCGACCTTCAGGATTTTGCTCTACGGAAGGGGGTGCACAAAAGTGTTCGTAATCAACCTCGGATTGTACTTTTCATCATCTAGGGGCACCGTAGGGACCGAAAAAAGTGGTTTCGCATGATAGTCCACCTCGACCCATGTCGACCCTTGCGCGACCCCGACCTTCAGGATTTTGCTCTACGGAAGGGGGTGCACACTTGTGCGACCCCGACCTTCAGGATTTTGCTCTACGGAAGGGGGTGCACAAAAGTGTTCGTAATCAACCTCGGATTGTACTTTTCATCATCTAGGGGCACCGTAGGGACCGAAAAAAGTGGTTTCGCATGATAGTCCACCTCGACCCATGTCGACCCTTGCGCGACCCCGACCTTCAGGATTTTGCTCTACGGAAGGGGGTCTACTTGTGCGCAACCCCGACCTTCAGGATTTTGCTCTACGGAAGGGGGTGCACAAAAGTGTTCGTAATCAACCTCGGATTGTACTTTTCATCATCTAGGGGCACCGTAGGGACCGAAAAAAGTGGTTTCGCATGATAGTCCACCTCGACCCATGTCGACCCTTGCGCGACCCCGACCTTCAGGATTTTGCTCTACGGAAGGGGGTCGAGTTGTGCGCAACCCCGACCTTCAGGATTTTGCTCTACGGAAGGGGGTGCACAAAAGTGTTCGTAATCAACCTCGGATTGTACTTTTCATCATCTAGGGGCACCGTAGGGACCGAAAAAAGTGGTTTCGCATGATAGTCCACCTCGACCCATGTCGACCCTTGCGCGACCCCGACCTTCAGGATTTTGCTCTACGGAAGGGGGTGCACACTTGTGCGACCCCGACCTTCAGGATTTTGCTCTACGGAAGGGGGTGCACAAAAGTGTTCGTAATCAACCTCGGATTGTACTTTTCATCATCTAGGGACACCGTAGGGACCGAAAAAAGTGGTTTCGCATGATAGTCCACCTCGACCCATGTCGACCCTTGCGCGACCCCGACCTTCAGGATTTTGCTCTACGGAAGGGGGTGCACAAAAGTGTTCGTAATCAACCTCGGATTGTACTTTTCATCATCTAGGGGCACCGTAGGGACCGAAAAAAGTGGTTTCGCATGATAGTCCACCTCGACCCATGTCGACCCTTGCGCAACCCCGACCTTCAGGATTTTGCTCTACGGAAGGGGGTGCACACTTGTGCGACCCCGACCTTCAGGATTTTGCTCTACGGAAGGGGGTGCACAAAAGTGTTCGTAATCAACCTCGGATTGTACTTTTCATCATCTAGGGGCACCGTAGGGACCGAAAAAAGTGGTTTCGCATGATAGTCCACCTCGACCCATGTCGACCCTTGCGCGACCCCGACCTTCAGGATTTTGCTCTACGGAAGGGGGTGCACAAAAGTGTTCGTAATCAACCTCGGATTGTACTTTTCATCATCTAGGGGCACCGTAGGGACCGAAAAAAGTGGTTTCGCATGATAGTCCACCTCGACCCATGTCGACCCTTGCGCGACCCCGACCTTCAGGATTTTGCTCTACGGAAGGGGGTCGACTTGTGCGCAACCCCGACCTTCAGGATTTTGCTCTACGGAAGGGGGTGCACAAAAGTGTTCGTAATCAACCTCGGATTGTACTTTTCATCATCTAGGGGCACCGTAGGGACCGAAAAAAGTGGTTTCGCATGATAGTCCACCTCGACCCATGTCGACCCTTGCGCGACCCCGACCTTCAGGATTTTGCTCTACGGAAGGGGGTCTACTTGTGCGCAACCCCGACCTTCAGGATTTTGCTCTACGGAAGGGGGTGCACAAAAGTGTTCGTAATCAACCTCGGATTGTACTTTTCATCATCTAGGGGCACCGTAGGGACCGAAAAAAGTGGTTTCGCATGATAGTCCACCTCGACCCATGTCGACCCTTGCGCGACCCCGACCTTCAGGATTTTGCTCTACGGAAGGGGGTCTACTTGTGCGCAACCCCGACCTTCAGGATTTTGCTCTACGGAAGGGGGTGCACAAAAGTGTTCGTAATCAACCTCGGATTGTACTTTTCATCATCTAGGGGCACCGTAGGGACCGAAAAAAGTGGTTTCGCATGATAGTCCACCTCGACCCATGTCGACCCTTGCGCGACCCCGACCTTCAGGATTTTGCTCTACGGAAGGGGGTCTACTTGTGCGCAACCCCGACCTTCAGGATTTTGCTCTACGGAAGGGGGTGCACAAAAGTGTTCGTAATCAACCTCGGATTGTACTTTTCATCATCTAGGGGCACCGTAGGGACCGAAAAAAGTGGTTTCGCATGATAGTCCACCTCGACCCATGTCGACCCTTGCGCGACCCCGACCTTCAGGATTTTGCTCTACGGAAGGGGGTCTACTTGTGCGCAACCTCGACCTTCAGGATTTTGCTCTACGGAAGGGGGTGCACAAAAGTGTTCGTAATCAACCTCGGATTGTACTTTTCATCATCTAGGGGCACCGTAGGGACCGAAAAAAGTGGTTTCGCATGATAGTCCACCTCGACCCATGTCGACCCTTGCGCGACCCCGACCTTCAGGATTTTGCTCTACGGAAGGGGGTCTACTTGTGCGCAACCCCGACCTTCAGGATTTTGCTCTACGGAAGGGGGTGCACAAAAGTGTTCGTAATCAACCTCGGATTGTACTTTTCATCATCTAGGGGCACCGTAGGACCGAAAAAAGTGGTTTCGCATGATAGTCCACCTCGACCCATGTCGACCCTTGCGCGACCCCGACCTTCAGGATTTTGCTCTACGGAAGGGGGTCTACTTGTGCGCAACCCCGACCTTCAGGATTTTGCTCTACGGAAGGGGGTGCACAAAAGTGTTCGTAATCAACCTCGGATTGTACTTTTCATCATCTAGGGGCACCGTAGGGACCGAAAAAAGTGGTTTCGCATGATAGTCCACCTCGACCCATGTCGACCCTTGCGCGACCCCGACCTTCAGGATTTTGCTCTACGGAAGGGGGTCTACTTGTGCGCAACCCCGACCTTCAGGATTTTGCTCTACGGAAGGGGGTGCACAAAAGTGTTCGTAATCAACCTCGGATTGTACTTTTCATCATCTAGGGGCACCGTAGGGACCGAAAAAAGTGGTTTCGCATGATAGTCCACCTCGACCCATGTCGACCCTTGCGCGACCCCGACCTTCAGGATTTTGCTCTACGGAAGGGGGTCTACTTGTGCGCAACCCCGACCTTCAGGATTTTGCTCTACGGAAGGGGGTGCACAAAAGTGTTCGTAATCAACCTCGGATTGTACTTTTCATCATCTAGGGGCACCGTAGGGACCGAAAAAAGTGGTTTCGCATGATAGTCCACCTCGACCCATGTCGACCCTTGCGCGACCCCGACCTTCAGGATTTTGCTCTACGGAAGGGGGTCGACTTGTGCGCAACCCCGACCTTCAGGATTTTGCTCTACGGAAGGGGGGTGCACAAAAGTGTTCGTAATCAACCTCGGATTGTACTTTTCATCATCTAGGGGCACCGTAGGGACCGAAAAAAGTGGTTTCGCATGATAGTCCACCTCGACCCATGTCGACCCTTGCGCGACCCCGACCTTCAGGATTTTGCTCTACGGAAGGGGGTCGACTTGTGCGCAACCCCGACCTTCAGGATTTTGCTCTACGGAAGGGGGTGCACAAAAGTGTTCGTAATCAACCTCGGATTGTACTTTTCATCATCTAGGGGCAACCGTAGGGACCGAAAAAAGTGGTTTCGCATGATAGTCCACCTCGACCCATGTCGACCCTTGCGCGACCCCGACCTTCAGGATTTTGCTCTACGGAAGGGGGTCTACTTGTGCGCAACCCCGACCTTCAGGATTTTGCTCTACGGAAGGGGGTGCACAAAAGTGTTCGTAATCAACCTCGGATTGTACTTTTCATCATCTAGGGGCACCGTAGGGACCGAAAAAAGTGGTTTCGCATGATAGTCCACCTCGACCCATGTCGACCCTTGCGCGACCCCGACCTTCAGGATTTTGCTCTACGGAAGGGGGTCGACTTGTGCGCAACCCCGACCTTCAGGATTTTGCTCTACGGAAGGGGGTGCACAAAAGTGTTCGTAATCAACCTCGGATTGTACTTTTCATCATCTAGGGGCACCGTAGGGACCGAAAAAAGTGGTTTCGCATGATAGTCCACCTCGACCCATGTCGACCCTTGCGCGACCCCGACCTTCAGGATTTTGCTCTACGGAAGGGGGTGCACAAAAGTGTTCGTAATCAACCTCGGATTGTACTTTTCATCATCTAGGGGCACCGTAGGGACCGAAAAAAGTGGTTTCGCATGATAGTCCACCTCGACCCATGTCGACCCTTGCGCGACCCCGACCTTCAGGATTTTGCTCTACGGAAGGGGGTGCACACTTGTGCGCAACCCCGACCTTCAGGATTTTGCTCTACGGAAGGGGGTGCACAAAAGTGTTCGTAATCAACCTCGGATTGTACTTTTCATCATCTAGGGCCACCGTAGGGACCGAAAAAAGTGGTTTCGCATGATAGTCCACCTCGACCCATGTCGACCCTTGCGCGACCCCGACCTTCAGGATTTTGCTCTACGGAAGGGGGTCGACTTGTGCGCAACCCCGACCTTCAGGATTTTGCTCTACGGAAGGGGGTGCACAAAAGTGTTCGTAATCAACCTCGGATTGTACTTTTCATCATCTAGGGGCACCGTAGGGACCGAAAAAAGTGGTTTCGCATGATAGTCCACCTCGACCCATGTCGACCCTTGCGCGACCCCGACCTTCAGGATTTTGCTCTACGGAAGGGGGTGCACACTTGTGCGACCCCGACCTTCAGGATTTTGCTCTACGGAAGGGGGTGCACAAAAGTGTTCGTAATCAACCTCGGATTGTACTTTTCATCATCTAGGGGCACCGTAGGGACCGAAAAAAGTGGTTTCGCATGATAGTCCACCTCGACCCATGTCGACCCTTGCGCGACCCCGACCTTCAGGATTTTGCTCTACGGAAGGGGGTCTACTTGTGCGCAACCCCGACCTTCAGGATTTTGCTCTACGGAAGGGGGTGCACAAAAGTGTTCGTAATCAACCTCGGATTGTACTTTTCATCATCTAGGGGCACCGTAGGGACCGAAAAAAGTGGTTTCGCATGATAGTCCACCTCGACCCATGTCGACCCTTGCGCGACCCCGACCTTCAGGATTTTGCTCTACGGAAGGGGGTCTACTTGTGCGCAACCCCGACCTTCAGGATTTTGCTCTACGGAAGGGGGTGCACAAAAGTGTTCGTAATCAACCTCGGATTGTACTTTTCATCATCTAGGGGCACCGTAGGGACCGAAAAAAGTGGTTTCGCATGATAGTCCACCTCGACCCATGTCGACCCTTGCGCGACCCCGACCTTCAGGATTTTGCTCTACGGAAGGGGTCCTCTCTGTACAAGGTTTAGGGGTACATTTTCACCCAAAAACCACTATCGCTCATCCGAAACAACTCCTCGACATGTGTCTTCTCTGTGAATTTGGCCCCGATCTGACGAGTAGTTTTCGAGATATGCCCCTCTGAAGGTACATATTGGGACTTAGCCGATTTTCACCCATTGCGGTGTCTATGGGGTGTTGGGAATCGCTCTACCGACCAGCCGGTTGGAGATATCGATTCCCGGTCTTCGGCGCGTTTGCTCAACTCCGTAATGCCTACTTTTCGTCCATACACACAACACCTCGCAGAGTTCTCCTTCTGCCAGATATAGCGCGTGCCCCTTTGTTCGTGCACCATTTTGGCCCGTTTTTCGCACATTGCCTCGAAACCATGCGTTCGACGGTTTTGCGTCCCAAGCACCGATGTTAGAACACCACCGTGGCTAACTTTCGTCCATATACGCCAACTCCGTGCAAAGTCTCCATCACCCTGTTTTTGGGTGAAAACCCATTTCTTGGACTTAGCCGATTTTCACCCATTGCGGTGTCTATGGGGTGTTGGGAATCGCTCTACCGACCAGCCGGTTGGGGATATCGAGTTGCGGTCTTCGGCGCGTTTGCTCAACTCCGTAATGCCTACTTTTCGTCCATACACACAACACCTCGCAGAGTTCTCCTTCTGCCAGATATAGCGCGTGCCCCTTTGTTCGTGCACCATTTTGCCCGTTTTTCGCACATTGCCTCGAAACCATGCGTTCGACGGTTTTGCGTCCCAAGCACCGATGTTAGAACACCACCGTGGCTAACTTTCGTCCATATACGCCAACTCCGTGCAATGTCTCCATCACCCTGTTTTTGGGTGAAAACCCATTTCAGGGACTTAGCCGATTTTCACCCATTGCGGTGTCTATGGGGTGTTGGGAATCGCTCTACCGACCAGCCGGTTGGAGATATCGAGTTGCGGTCTTCGGCGCGTTTGCTCAACTCCGTAATGCCTACTTTTCGTCCATACACACAACACCTCGCAGAGTTCTCCTTCTGCCAGATATAGCGCGTGCCCCTTTGTTCGTGCACCATTTTGGCCCGTTTTTCGCACATTGCCTCGAAACCATGCGTCCGACGGTTTTGCGTCCCAAGTACCGATGTTAGAACACCACCGTGGCTAACTTTCGTCCATATACGCCAACTCCGTGCAATGTCTCCATCACCCTGTTTTTGGGTGAAAACCCATTTCAGGGACTTAGCCGATTTTCACCCATTGCGGTGTCTATGGGGTGTTGGGAATCGCTCTACCGACCAGCCGGTTGGAGATATCGTTTTGCGGTCTTCGGCGCGTTTGCTCAACTCTGTAATGCCTACTTTTCGTCCATACACACAACACCTCGCAGAGTTCTCCTTCTGCCAGATATAGCGCGTGCCCCTTTGTTCGTGCAC
>NW_026525516.1:605867-608367 GCF_943737925.1 Anopheles nili | reverse complement strand
ACGAATCGTCAGTTTACATGAGGAGGCTAAACTTTCTATGACGACTCAGTACAACCATACCCCCCTATAATAGTGAAATGTCAAATTCTAGGGCTTTTTGGCCATGGAAAATTCTGAAGCTCGGCACGAGCAAACATGACCCATGCTTGTATCTCCGAAACTATGAGTCTGACAGTTTTGCACCCTTCTGCGGAAAGTTGTGTCTCGGTAAGCCTAAAAAGTCAGTAGAACACCACGAAACGATCCGACCACTCCTTCGACCTGTTTTGGGGTTTTGCAGTTTTCCATGGGGTATTTTGTATGGGGAAAACCGACCCATGCCCGTATCTCCGTAACTAAGCGTCTGACGGTCTTGGACCCCTTTAGGTAAAAGTTGCATTCCGTCGAGCTGAACATTTCACTAGAACATCGCGAAACGATCCGACGACTCCTTGTGGGAGTTTTTGGGGTCCGAAGGTTTTCTGGGACTTAGTCTCTGGAGCAACATTTCTGAAGCTCGGCACGAGCAACCACGCACGTGTCTTATATCTCCGTAAGTAAGGGTCTGACGGTCTTGGACACCTTTAGCAAAAAGTTGCGTATAACCATGCTCGTCAATACTCTCGAACACTGTAACTCGATCCGACCACTCCTTGGTACACTTTTGTGGGTTGCCAGTTTCGGTTGGGACTTAGTCTCTGGAGACCAAATTCTGAAGCTTGGCGTGGGTATCGGTTTTTCGTGCACGTCAGAGGGCCTCGACTGCCCCGAGAACCCGACCTTCAGGATTTTGCTCTACGGAAGGGGGTGCACAAAAGTGTTCGTAATCAACCTCGGATTGTACTTTTCATCATCTAGGGGCACCGTAGGGACCGAAAAAAGTGGTTTCGCATGATAGTCCACCTCGATCCATGTCGACCCTTGCGCGACCCCGACCTTCAGGATTTTGCTCTACGGAAGGGGGTCTACTTGTGCGCAACCCCGACCTTCAGGATTTTGCTCTACGGAAGGGGGTGCACAAAAGTGTTCGTAATCAACCTCGGATTGTACTTTTCATCATCTAGGGGCACCGTAGGGACCGAAAAAAGTGGTTTCGCATGATAGTCCACCTCGACCCATGTCGACCCTTGCGCGACCCCGACCTTCAGGATTTTGCTCTACGGAAGGGGGTCGACTTGTGCGCAACCCCGACCTTCAGGATTTTGCTCTACGGAAGGGGGTGCACAAAAGTGTTCGTAATCAACCTCGGATTGTACTTTTCATCATCTAGGGGCACCGTTAGGACCGAAAAAAGTGGTTTCGCATGATAGTCCACCTCGACCCATGTCGACCCTTGCGCGACCCCGACCTTCAGGATTTTGCTCTACGGAAGGGGGTGCACAAAAGTGTTCGTAATCAACCTCGGATTGTACTTTTCATCATCTAGGGGCACCGTAGGGACCGAAAAAAGTGGTTTCGCATGATAGTCCACCTCGACCCATGTCGACCCTTGCGCGACCCCGACCTTCAGGATTTTGCTCTACGGAAGGGGGTGCACACTTGTGCGACCCCGACCTTCAGGATTTTGCTCTACGGAAGGGGGTGCACAAAAGTGTTCGTAATCAACCTCGGATTGTACTTTTCATCATCTAGGGGCACCGTAGGGACCGAAAAAAGTGGTTTCGCATGATAGTCCACCTCGACCCATGTCGACCCTTGCGCGACCCCGACCTTCAGGATTTTGCTCTACGGAAGGGGGTCGACTTGTGCGCAACCCCGACCTTCAGGATTTTGCTCTACGGAAGGGGGTGCACAAAAGTGTTCGTAATCAACCTCGGATTGTACTTTTCATCATCTAGGGGCACCGTAGGGACCGAAAAAAGTGGTTTCGCATGATAGTCCACCTCGACCCATGTCGACCCTTGCGCGACCCCGACCTTCAGGATTTTGCTCTACGGAAGGGGGTCGACTTGTGCGCAACCCCGACCTTCAGGATTTTGCTCTACGGAAGGGGGTGCACAAAAGTGTTCGTAATCAACCTCGGATTGTACTTTTCATCATCTAGGGGCACCGTTAGGACCGAAAAAAGTGGTTTCGCATGATAGTCCACCTCGACCCATGTCGACCCTTGCGCGACCCCGACCTTCAGGATTTTGCTCTACGGAAGGGGGTGCACAAAAGTGTTCGTAATCAACCTCGGATTGTACTTTTCATCATCTAGGGGCACCGTAGGGACCGAAAAAAGTGGTTTCGCATGATAGTCCACCTCGACCCATGTCGACCCTTGCGCGACCCCGACCTTCAGGATTTTGCTCTACGGAAGGGGGTGCACACTTGTGCGACCCCGACCTTCAGGATTTTGCTCTACGGAAGGGGGTGCACAAAAGTGTTCGTAATCAACCTCGGATTGTACTTTTCATCATCTAGGGGCACCGTAGGGACCGAAAAAAGTGGTTTCGCATGATAGTCCACCTCGACCCATGTCGACCCTTGCGCGACCCCGACCTTCAGGATTTTGCTCTACGGAAGGGGTCCTCTCTGT